>NW_013670660.1:0-32242 GCF_000517525.1 Limulus polyphemus | reverse complement strand
AATAACTATTGTGAGAATGAAAGTGAAATGAAGTACAATAATAAAGCGTGCAATAAGTAGCAGTATAATAACTATTGTGAGAATGAAAGTGAAATGAAGTACAATAATAAACTGTGCAATAAGTGGCAGTAGAATAACTATTGTGAGAATGAAAGTGAAATGAAGTACATTGATAAACTGTGCAATAAGTGGCAGTAGAATAACTATTGTGAGAATGAAAGTGAAATGAAGTACAATGATAAACCGTGCAATAAGTAGCAGTAGAATAACTATTGTGAGAATGAAAGTGAAATGAAGTACAATGATAAACCGTGCAATAAGTAGTAGTAGAATAACTATTGTGAGAATGAAAGTGAAATGAAGTACAATGATAAACCGTGCAATAAGTAGCAGTAGAATAACTATTGTGAGAATGAAAGTGAAATGAAGTACAATGATAAACTGTGCAATAAGTAGCAGTAGAATAACTATTGTGAGAATGAAAGTGAAATGAAGTACAATGATAAACCGTGCAATAAGTAGCAGTAGAATATTGCAGAATTTCACGCTTTTCCAAATATAGTGTGTTTTGATACAACGCGAGGTGGACAGGGAAGTTGCGTGTCTAAATGTAGAGATAATGAAAGGCTGACATGCGGTTGAAAGGGTGATAAATCACACTGGAAGCTTGTAGTTGATGTATTTCTAGAGAGTGACGTTTGTTTTAAATTTAGATAACAATTATAATAGAACATTTGTACAGTTTCCGTAAGGTCCAGAGCACTACGGTAAAGTAACTTTGGCGTGTTACATCAACAGTTTGTTTGTTTGTAGTTAAGCACAAAGCTACGCAAAGGGCTATCCGTGGTCTGCCAAACACGGGTATCGAAACCCGGTTTCTAGCGTTGTAAGTCCGCAGACATAACGCTGTGCCACTGGGAGGCTACATCAACGGTCTCTCATAGTTATTCTGAATTTATCACTGATTTATTTTTCCACCAGATGATTTTATGGGATAATATAGCTTAATTGTCTTTTGAAAACATTTTATATAAAATTTCTTTATTCTCAGTGGCTAAAGTAGAAAAAGAAATATTCCGTATAATAATTTTCTACCGAGATAAATATGACTCTTAAACAGAGATCAGATATATTTTAAATTAATTTAATTTTATACGATTTTGGGAATGAATTTGCGTTGAAGTATTAAGCGTTTTTCTCAAATCTGTAAGGACAAATTGGTTGTTTCTCAGTTTCTAACGACTTGTATAAGATAATGTGTGTCACTGCAGATTTGAGCTGCGGTACCGCTGGCTAAATGTTTAGCTTCTACATATTCGACAGTACAATAACCCCACTGATAAATGTATAGCTTAACGATACGTTGCACCTATTTCTGAGAAAGAATGTTCGTGTAGCGACATTATTAAACATGTAAAGCAAAAGCACATAACATTTTGGAAAAGGGAGTCTTGGATATTCTCCGTGGTACTGAAAAACTAGACACCAGAGTGATTAAGGTATTATAGGACTCAAAAACCATACCTCAAGCCTATCCGAAGCTACGCTTTCATATGCAAAGTGAAAACTATGTGTAGAAAAAGAGAACCTTCTGGTACAAAAAGCCATTGCCATTGCAATGGCTTTTTGTATCAGAAGGTTCAATACTTGTTTAAATATCTTATTCGGTTCCAATAGATATGCCCAGGTTCATTTACGAAGAATAACTAGATCAATTTTCAATCACACCTTTTGAAACACGTTTTACACCTACAGCCCCTCCATTGTACATAGATGTCGGATTCCAAAACCATATTCAAACAGACGTAAAAAAAAACGTATATTATACTTCATAACGGGATTTGAAAGGTAAGTGGCTGAATGAGATTATTATGATTCCAGTTTCTCCGGCTATATTTCTCATTAAAACAGTTGTTAATTTTGAGTGTGTGTGTGTTTTTTTTTCTTTTTGGTTAGTTAATGAACTTTTGTTTTGTGAGTTTTACTAACTTCAAATCCTTGTTTAAATATCTTATTAACGGTTCCAATAGATATGTCCATGTTCATTGTTTAAATATCTTATTAACGGTTCCAATAGGTATGCCCAGGTTCATTGTTTAAATATCTTATTAACGGTTCCAATAGATATGCCCAGGTTCATTGTTTAAATATCTTATTAACGGTTCCAATAGATATGCTCATGTTCGAGTTTCATTCACCTGAAGGATAAGTGAAAGAAGCAATACGTGAATCTGATATACAGCCGAGTTTCATTCACCTGGAGGGTAAGTGAAAGAACTAATACGTGAATCTGATATACAGCCGAGTTTTATTCACCTGGATGACATAGGAAGAAACTTCTGTGTATAGGCTCGCATTTCACCTGCATATCGACATTATACAGTATATGCAACTTATCGTGTATCTTTGTGCTTAACAACAAACAAACAAAAACACCATTGTATAGCAACGTATACACAATGTAATCCAGGTCTCATAATTCAACATAAGCTTTGTATCTGAAACAATAATAGTGTCTAGACAGTGCTAGAAACCAAAACATTCTTATCTTTAGTCACCTACATGAGAAATAATTTGGTAAAAAGTCGTATCTTTCTCTATTAGGCAGTCATCCACAGTTTGTTTGTTTTGAATTTCTGTTAAAACTACACGAGATCTACCTGTGTTAGCCGTCCCTAATTTAGCAGTGCAAGACTAGAGGGAAGGCAGCTAGTCATCACCACCCACCGCAAACTCTTGGGTTACTCTTTTACCAACGAATAATGGGATTGACCGTCATCTTAAGTTAATAAAATCATTGAGGTAAACAGGTAGATTAAGTAAAGTAATATGCTAAGTTAATAAACTCATTGAGGAGAACAGGTAGATTAAGTGAAATAATATGCTAAGTTAATAAAATCATTGAGGAAAACAGGTAGATTAAGTGAAGTAATATGCTAAGTTAATAAAATCATTGAGGAGAACAGGTAGATTAAGTGAAATAATATGCTAAGTTAATAAAATCATTGAGGTAAACAGGTAGATTAAGTGAAGCAATATGCTAAGTTAATAAAATCATTGAGGAGAACAGGTAGATTAAGTGAAATAATATGCTAAGTTAATAAAATCATTGAGGTAAACAGGTAGATTAAGTGAAGCAATATGCTAAGTTAATAAAATCAAATAATTTTCTCTTAAAACCTTGAAACAACATTCTCAAAGTGTTAGTGTATTTTAACCCATCAAATTTTAACCGATCACCTTGATAATACTATTTCTCTTGGAGACGTATAAACTATTTCATCATTAAATCGTGAACTAATAATATTTTACCTTGAAACAATGAGAACATTTTTGACATATACTACACCATTTCATCAAACTTTGGGTTAAAAACTATCAGATCTTCGTCGGGGATGAGGCTTTCTGTTTCATAAATAACTAGGTAAACTTACATTTGCCATGAATACATATATTAATAAGTTCTGCGAAAAAAGCAACTTTCCAAAAAGAGTTATATCAATAAAATATGTATTTTTGGCAAATGTGAAATTTGTAATGTAAATGTAATCAATTTACATTCCATTTTCTATTTCATTAGATGCAATTATTTTCCAAAAACTGGTCTTAGGTGGTGAATGGTAGTTTTAAGTGTGGGACGTCGAGGACTCGAGATTTGTTTATTCATCTGTTATTAAGCAAAAGTTACACAATGGGTTATCTGTGCTCACATCAGAGTCTTGCGATTTTAGGCTAAACTAGACCATCTGTGACCTGTTGGATCACCCACTATTCAGAGGTTATGAAGAATTCAAGCTAATTTCAATACTGCACCGAAATCAATATTTATTTTGATATAACTTAATTAAATATTTCAATCCATTCATGTTATTCATAATTCAAGAAAATATGTTTGATTGTTGATCGGAGTAAAAGTAAAGACCATTTCATTTTTCAAAAAAGTGAAGTCAAAGTTTTCAGGTATTGTGATGAATTAGTTCATTATGTTGTGGCCTTTCCTCTTAAACCTTCTACAAATAAGAAACAGTAACACTTTATTTTTTCTTCGAATTACCTACCATAACCAAAGCACATTATTGGGAAATTCTTCAAGATCTTGTTTTTGTCATCTTATACCTTTTAATGAAGATGGGGGACATTGACAGAAAAAAAGATCTGAAGGAAGAAGTTTCGTAAAGAGCACGAACAGTCGTGTGATGTAAAATTACTCATGACAGAAATTTTCATTAAAGTGACCCGACAAACTGTTCTAACTCCGAAACCCATTTCCCGATTTTAACGAAACTTGTTTTATTCTGTTTCTATTCTCATTTCATTATAAATATGGCGCTATTATGCGCCGTTTTTGCTGTAATTAATTACAGACAAGCAAACAAACAAACAGTCTCAGAGTTTCAGTAGTATATAGATCTGACAGATGTCACAGGTCTTACTTCTGCAGATGCTTCATTTAATAAGATATGTTTTACCATTCCTATCTTGTAATTTGCACCCAAGATTTCTTTATATATGTGTGAAATTAAAATATAATCAAAGTTGTGGTACTGTTGGGTTACACTCTCCTTACTGTAGATATTAAATAGAGCATAAATATTGTGGGATTCTGGATGCTGTACGTTAGAGAACTGGCTATTTGTTTATTTTATTCCATATGTTGTCTTGTTTATTCATCGGCATTATGGATTATATCTGATTGAAAAAACATCCATAAATTTTGTTTT
Organism: Limulus polyphemus; assembly: GCF_000517525.1. Classification (NCBI taxonomy): domain Eukaryota; kingdom Metazoa; phylum Arthropoda; class Merostomata; order Xiphosura; family Limulidae; genus Limulus; species Limulus polyphemus. Next base: position 27,521 of record NW_013670660.1, on the reverse strand, counting down.
GGTTTTTGGACATTAATGCTCCAGAAATTTTCCTACAAAATCACATCATATTCCTATTTACTGGTAATGGTAGAACTTTGATCTTTAATTTTTCACTGGCTAATTTTAGCACAAATTTACGTTTCTTATTAAATCGGCCTGATGCATAATACGTACATATATATATATATATAATATGAAACTAACAAAAATGTATCACTAGCTTCAGCACTACATAAATGACAAAAATATAATTATAATCTGGCAAAGTATCTTAATTTACATATATATATATATATATATGTATATAGGAATATAATAGCGTACACACAGAAAATAGTAAAGGTATACCAACTGTTTAAAAAGAGGCACAGAGTACAATATTAGACCATGTTACAGATATAGTACCAAACGATATTGGAGATATACGTTTCTCCAGAAAACTTCCAAATCGCAAAATGAAAAACAAGTATGTAACAACAGGAAATTTGAATTCAAATGCTTTTTAACCACAGCTCCCTGAACTTCACTACCACTTACCAGTTGTGTTCAGTTGTGAACAAAGTAGTTACTCCCAAACATAGAATCCACCCGCATATTCTACTAAATATAACTTCAATCCTCATCTATCTCAAGAGTAATAAACTATTACTTGTGTGTAGATAAATAAGAACTATATAGACTCTACCGAAAAGATAGTTATATGCATGTATATGTATTCAAGAAAGATTTAATTATTGTTTTCTAACTGTTCTTTTATTAAACCAGTTTCGTAGCACCACATGTTACTCTTCATTATAAAATCTTGTACTGAATAACTCTAACGTTTCTTTAGAGTTAACCATAGTATACTTAAGATATATTTAATATACCTGTATATATATTTATATATATACATAAGATTGACGGAAACCAGTGCAGATTAGGGTAATTACTTTTTGAGTTTCACACATGGAACCCAATCCAGTGGTTTTATTAAAAGTATTAGCCTTTGGACAATCTTATAAGATATTCTGGAATCGTTTCTTGAAAATTAACAATTAATTGGGTCCATGATAGACAAAACTGAAACTTTTGTTGTCAGAAAGAAAGAAATCATGTACAGTGACTGAACAATACCTGAAAAGTAAAGAGGATATTGTTTAATCGAAAACCGTGGTATTCTAATATTAATAACGAAAAGATACAATTACAGATACATTGGAACTTATAACAATAGTAACTCAGAAAAAAAAAAATTTTAGTATTTGGCAACAGGAGCGAATGATTCGATGATTGAAGGCAGTAATAAGAAGTATTTATAAGCAATTATTATACTTTCCAAAGAAATGAAGAGTAAAATATAAATTAATTGTAAAAAAAACAGTTCACAACAAACAGGCAACTGTAGCTGTACAAACTAAACATACGTATGCAAAATAATAGACGTTCAATCTATGATTTGTTCGTATCCTTAATTATACTGTCAAACTACATAACTAAGACTTCTAAAAGAAGAGCACAGTATGTGATATATGGTTCCTTTAACTGACACATAAGGGATAAATATGGCTCTTATAATACAATTACTTTTACTTTACAGTTACGATTTAGGTTGAAAACATAATAAATTCTAAACTATGTAGAATGGGAAACGTTTCCTTTAATTACAGATAACATCAATCAAAGAGGGATTTCACACTCAGAAAATAGAAAGTCTTATACCAGAAATGACATATAAGGCCCTCTCATTAACTCGATTAGCTTTTCTACAAATATAGATGTCGCTTCAAATGATCTGTTGAATTAAACTTGAAAAATTTAGTTAATTACATCTAATCAAACCATTTAACTCTTCAGCTGTACAAAGATAACGATATTAAAATATTTTATGACAAGCAGTATTTAAATAATGATGTTCGCTCGTTCTGTTTTAATTCAAGTTATCCTGTTGCTGGGTTACGAAAATAAATATTACCATAGACTGTCAACAATTATTTGTTACACTACATGACTTCAATGTTTTAGGTTGTCAATGAAATATGACAATAAAAACAGACTACAAAAGCATTATTTATCATCTTGTCAATTTTCCTCATTCGATCCTTTTAACAAGCTTGTTTGTTTTACACTGGATTGTGCAAGATACAACGTTAATTGGATTTATCCAGGTGTAACGCAAACGTGGGAAATGCAAGTGACTAATTATGTTGATAGATGAACTGTTTTAAAGTGCGTTACCATCTAAATCACACAAGAGGTAAAAAACTTAAGTTTTAATTTACAAGGGTTGAAATTTGCCAAGAAAAAACGCAAAGACAGTTGTTTACATGTTCTGTGCGTTAACTTACACATATTTGTTTTTTTAAATTTTGATGATTTGTTTTGAATATAAAAGATAAAACAGACATTCAGGTTTTGAGTTTATCATATTTTAACTATTCCACTAAATTTGCTTACGTTATATTCACATGACAACCACAGCCAATATATAGTCATGGTGGAACAGAATGTATCAGAACCACATATTAACATTCCTTGGCATTAGCTAAATAGTCCGATTCCATTGGAAACGCCCCCAGTAGATCAGCGGTATGTCTGCGGAATTATAAAGCTAGAAACCGTGTTTCGATACCAGTGGTAGGCAGAGCACAGATAACAGCTTGGTATAGCTTTGTGCTTAATTCCAAACAAACAAATCCATCGAAAATTGATCGCTTTAGCAAAGGGTATGTTATGATAGCTCTTTCCAACGTAAAATATTCATAAACTCAGTTAATAAAATGTGTTAAGGTCGAATACTTAGAATTTCCAAGACTGATTTCGTACTTAATGACATTGGAAAGTAAATGAATATGGATCAAATCAGGACACCAGGAATATTCAGAAAGAGATTTACAAATAGCCGTACATGAAACGAAATAACCAAAGTGAGTCGTCTTTTAAGTATGCGTTATTAGAATTCCTAGAACATATATACAATGGGGGACATTAAAGACTCGTGTTTTGATCGACAGTGACAGCATTCTACTAGTCTGGATGTTGCCAGGCCAAACCGAATACATTGTAACTAAAACAACAATCATAACTAAAAGACAGTCTTCGCCGTTCCTCTGTAAAAGTCATCTAGCGATTAGAACACAAGTCTAATTAAAAAGAAGAGGAATTAAACTTAAATGTTGATACATCTATTAAGTGAATCAAATTATTTCAACTGTTCATATTATTATAAATTAAGATATGAATGTTGAAACTTTTCCTTAATAGATTATCCTTTTTATTCCGCAAAAAAACTAGAGTTAAAATAGTTTTATAGTTATGGTTATGACTGGGAATATTTAGCTCTTTATAAACAATCAATGAAGTCACAATTCAAACTAGGAATATAGATATATATGTGTGTGTGTTCGTTTGTTTTTCCAAAATACAATAATGACAACTAATACGAAAACTGTATATCAGATTCACGTATTGCTTCTTTCACTTATCCTTCAGGTGAATAAAACTCGACTGTATATCAGATTCACGTATTGCTTCTTTCACTTATCCTTCAGGTGAATAAAACTCGGCTGTATATCAGATTCACGTATTAGATCTTTCACTTACCCTCCAGGTGAATAAAACTCGGTTAAAAGGTCGAACTTACTCAAAAAACGTAAATATAACTGGCCCTTGAGAAAAGCTATACGTTTTCCAATACTATAAAACAAGTTTATCATCCATTTTGAGATAGAGCAATTCCATTTGCAAAATATTGCTTTTATATGAAATGCGGAAATTTATGTTAACTACAAGTGTGTGCACCCTTCCCAATATAAAACAAGTGGCACATTTTAGGCCTGGTTAACGCTATAAGTATTTTACTTAAGTATCTTTCACCCCTTCATGTGCGTAGGCAAAACTTCAGTTCAAGGTTTTTTCTTATTCTTTCGACGCAAGTTCCTAAACTACTTATTATTAACAGCAATAAGTTAAATGTACAAATAAAAATGTAATGAACTAATACGTGAATCTGATATACAGCCGAGTTTTATTCACCTGGAGGATAAGTGAAAGAACTAATACGTGAATCTGATATACAGCCGAGTCTTATTCACCTGGAGGGTAAGTGAAAGAACTAATACGTGAATCTGATATACATAAACTTCATTTGCTTTCTCTCTAACTGGCTCATTTACGCTGCTATATTAGCTGATCTTGACTTTTAACAACTTACTTGCACGACTTACATTCATTACGTGAGATTCCATTTCTTTTATAATTTTCAAACCCGCTTTAGTAATTGATTATCCTAATCACGAAAGGCTGTAGCTTGTCAAGAGCACTTACATTTGTGTGGATGGCACGTTCCAACTTTTCCAGCCAGACGTTTCTTTAGTTCGCATATTTGAACTTGGAGTAGGTTACAGTTGTACATGAGCATAAGGTAGTTATTATTACAGGTGTGGTAATGAGGAAAATGACGATGAATACACTAGTAAGAGTGGGATCATGGAGTTACTTTACTTTACTGAGTTACAGGCTGTTAAGAATACGCGTTACCAAATCATATACTATGCGTAGGCCGTTAAAAGTGGAGGATGAGATAATATTACGAAGAGCTTTGGTTACTAATAATCTAATATAGTTTTTAGTACGATATAATTTTGAGCTTTAACATCTATGGTTTGATAGTTACTTAAGTTTGATTAACCTTTCGGCCATTTTTGGGATTGGGGATTTTATTCCAGGGGATAAATTTTACTTATCAACCCCCAGTTGTCTGTCTTAATAATCTGTTGGTTTCTTTTCTTTCTTTCTAACCCCCCCCCCCCATTGGCACAGCGGTATGTCTGTGGACTTACGACGCTAGAAACCGGGTTTAGATACCCGTGGTTGGCAGAGCACATTGTGTAGCTTTGTGCTTAACTTCAAACAACTTTTTGGCTGCATATAGTGAAAGGCGGCATAGACATGGGACGTTATGGGTTTGAGAACTCACATCCATTTTTGTAAGAGGTGGAGTATGCGAATTGAGGTTAAGTGAAGTAAATGGTGTATGCCTACCGCTTTGTATGTCTTACTTCCGTAGATATCTCAAAGCCCAATATACATATCGCTGTATAATTCGTATTGTTGTTAATGTTGTTCTTGCTGCTGGTTTCTCTTGGCCTAATTTTTATAGTTTATGTATCTATAGTAAACACAGATTTAGATGTGCTGTTCATAAACTTCCACTTACGCTCTCCAGAAACAAAACAAGATGGAGGCCTTTATGTCATACAGAAAATACAGTCTTATTTACTAAAGCTTTGGTGACAATATTATTTTACAGCTAAAAATGTATAAATATATCTAACTGTACTATATTAAGTATTCCATACCGCAAGAAAATGAATATTTAATTAAGTAATTAGAAAACTGCCGTGTTTTTCATGCGCATGTCCTATTTAGCTGCCGTCATTGTGGACATGATGTCAATAGTCGCTTACTTGGATTAATTCTCTCATCGGGCTTTGATTAAATCCACAGTTTATGTGTCGTCTTTTCGGTAAGGTGTGAGTCATATACAAGTATATATATATATATATATATATAGGTATGTTCAAATTAGATATAGCTTAGGGTTAATCTCCTTTTGAATAGATATAAATATTCATGAAGAAAATGACGTAAGTTATCTAGGATTGTGGGATAGAAAATTAGGAACCTCGGTTTTATTTGTATAAACGCAAAGGTGCACAATGAGCTATACATGTCCACTGCAAAGATCGAATCCCAAGTTTTAGTGCTATAATACCTCAAGCCTACCGCTGAACCACGGGCGGGGGTCGCTTGTTTTTACTTAACAGTACGATATACCCATATTTTTGCTCCAACTATAACAGTCAGAAACGTTCTCTTCCGCATGCATAAGCTTGTGAGTGGCTTAAAGAAAACTCTAACATAACATTCCTTCTGTTCGTAATTGTATGTAAACAGAAAAAGAAAATTTTTAGTTCTGTCTGTACACTTGTGTTCAACTCATTTTCCTTGCTACCCGTATTTGTTTTATTATTTAATAAAATGTTTCCTGAATCTGCTGTTTATTGGGGGTCTTAACATTTTTCTCTTAGATATTAGCTCTCCTAAGTACGCCATATTTCATTGTAGGATATTCTTGTACGAAATGGTTGTCTTAATACAAAACTGCTTTGGTTTGAATCATTCTTTTCTACCACTAAATAAAGTAATGGGTGATAGACATGATCTTAAACAGAAAAACTATAAATTTTCACTAAACTCAAGATTAAAATTCACATCTAAGACAGATGTAAATATGAGGCATGTTTTAGGTTTGACAATCAATTATTTAAATATATATTGAATTAACTATGTAATTATTTAATTTTAATTGATACAATACACAACACATCACAATCAAATCTTGAATTTCCTCTGATGTTATAATCTTTACTAGATATTTATATCCTCACAATTATGAAACGTTATATCAGAACTAAAGCAGTACATGGTTGTGTTAGTCTTAGATTAGAAATGTCTCTAAATTTATACTCTTTACTACATTTTTATATCCTCACAAATATGAAACGCTGTACCAGAAATAAATCAATATCTGACCGTGTTAGACTTAAACTAGAAACGCCTCTAAAGTTATAATCTTTACTACATTTTCATATCCTCACAAATATGAACCGTTATACCAGAACCAAATCAATAACTGACCATGTTAGGCTTAGACTAGAAATGCCCGTAAAGCTACACTATCTGAAAATCTGGTATTTTTTAATTCTTACACATTATCAACCATTACTTACATTTACTGTATTAATCTTCACACAATGCAGCCTTGTTTCTTTATGGTAAAGTAATTTGCCACTCCATTGCTTTCAAATGATAGATAGGCCTTTCTAAGCTTTTTCAGATATTTCCTGTACCAACTGAAACCTTTGAAATGAGCACTGAGTCCTGTCCTCCTCAACGTATACTCAGCTGCTGTGGTCAACGCACTGGAAGGCCCCGAAGTGGCACCATATGCAAGTGTTCACTATATAATTGTTGCAAGCATCTAACTCACGCCTATAGATAACAAAATGTTCATCCAACTAGATAAAGCCTCTTAGATCTTAGCTGATCAGATCTTACACAAACATTTTCTCTTCACGCTAACATCTGCGGACGGAACTGTTCTAACAGTTTCCTGGGTGCTGTGATGAGCAACATAACGACAATAAAATAACGTTGAAACGCAGGATTCTACAACACCAGAATTATTACCAACCTCTTTCTAAATGAATGTAATGTTGTACTTACCTTCAGTCTCTTCCCAGTAATTCTCCATTCCACGGGAAGTATTACAACTTAGAATGCTAGAATCTCTTGCCGTTATGCCAAGAAAACCAGCTTTTAACCAGAAGATAAACACACTACCACTTCATCTTCATTTACGAAAACGTAAAGAACAGATCGTGAACTTATCGTCGAATATGAGATGGAATAAAAATATACATCATTATTTTTTAAATTACGTCATACATTTTTATATTGTCCAGGATTGTATTTGGTTATATGACTCACAAGTTTAAATGTTCTGAAATAGTGTTAAAAAAAGTCATTATTATCGATGGCAATCTCTATGACTTAGATTTCAAAGTTTTAATTTTATAGTTTAATAATTTTTAACTATCAATTCTTGAAATGTATTGTAGTTGCTTAAATTATTTGGAAATACTTTTATAAAGATAATTTAGAAATGGAACAGAAACAATACAATCTGCTTTAATATAAGGCCAGAAAAAAATTAACATAGGAAGCTAAATATGAATTCAATATAAATAATGTGAGGATCACATGGGAACATATAAGAAATTTTATACTATTTAAGGTTTGTAATAATTTCTATATAAATGATCAACTTTGAATTTCTATACAAATCTGTTTTACTAAAGAGTTGAATGTATATTGTGAATTACTGGTGGGAGTTGAAATTTATATGAATGTCCGTTATGTGACGGTAAGCGCTGATTAAATACAAGCTGAATGTCCGTTATGTGACGGTAAGCGCTGATTAATTTTTCTTCTCAAAATGAAATGTAGGTAAATGTTTTCTGAACACGTTTTAATTTATTTTTTTTACAGTAACAACATATATATATAAATAATGTTTATTATTTTTATAGTATTTCACGAAAACGACATTTATTGTGTGTATTTAATCATCTCCTGTAAATGATTCTGGATTGGAATTTTGACTTATGTATATTTTTATGTTATGTTCATATTTTCTTCTTGATAAATTCTCATAGATTGAAACATGCAAAAAAAAAAAACAACTGATTCTCAAAGACATATTCCTACTTGGTCAGCTGTATGATCCTGGAAATTATTAATTGTGAAGGTAAAGGCAGTGAATTCTGTTATGAATTTCTGGATCTTCTCTTTGGATTGCCTTCATGGTTTTGGCTTTGTTAGCCTGCTGAACTGAAGAAGAGCGCTTTAATTTGGGCATTTTCAAAAATGGAATGTGCTGCGGATAAAACATGCGGGTTATTATGGAGTTGTAGCCGAGAGTTCCGATTGGACAAACTTAGGTGATGTTGCGTCATGGTGTCTCCCTGGCAACCAAGCAAACGTAATGGGGAACTTCAGCCAATGATTGTGTTATGATATAAAAATAATTTGTATATTAGTTTAGTTAAATGCTAGAGTTGTTTAACATAGGCCAAAGTACAAACGCTTCACCTTCCGGCTCTCTAGTGATTCAGCAGTAATTCTGAAGGCTCATAATGCTAAAAACCTGGTTTCGATACCTGTGGAGGCACAGCACAGGTAGTCCATTGCATAACTTAATGTTTAATAGCCAACGAATAAACATATTCTCCTACCAATTGTGGAGTTCTGTCATAGCACGTTTGCCAACTGGTTGGCACCAGTTTTACTTTGTACATTACTATTGTTAATTATTGTGTGTAATTTTGCATTTATGTGTTTGATTTTCTTAACTCCAAATACAAAATCTAAGTAATATGATTTAAATACTATTACTTCTACACTTAATAGTTTTGGTACTGGGTTTAGCACAGACTCTCCTCCCTCTCATAACGTCCTCAACGTTTTTCTAGTAATAATGACCAAGGAAATCTGATCTATCCTTTCCATATACCTTCACGCCTGCAACGCTTTCAAACTTCCACTCTTTTATCTCCAATTGGCCAGTGTGACCCCTAGTTTTTTTTAGTTTTTTTTCTCTCTTAGTATGCGTGCTATTTCATTTATGATATCATTTGGAGATCTTAACAGATTACTCAATCAAGAACTTAACACATTACCCAATGGCTGAATTATATGCTACTGCAGCCTGGAATACAAGTTCATTATCAGACGAGCCATCAAGTATTCCAAAGCATTTTTTAATGTTTTTTGGATAAAACGTGTCTCCAATCTTGCCATCAGATTTAGGTAGTCTGTAATGAGTATGATCCTGTCATGATATTTCTGCTACTTGTCGACCAGACAAGTGCATCCTTGTATGTTTCACATTTTGCTCTGAATGAACTTGATTTCCGAATTTTGGTTGCTGGCCGTTTAAACACTAGATATCTATCTCTCCATACGACTTCCTCCCGTGCAATCAGATTTTTCTTGACTGAGTCATCTACACTTATAACCAGTGCCAGTCTCTGCTCATATATATTCTACGATTTTGAGTGTGTTGGCCTGTTCCGATTTATCCCCCTCTCATCCCGTTTCCAATCTTCATTACATTTAACTTAATGCTATCTCTCTCAACCAACTCAATGCTTTTGAATCTATCTCCTCTACGTCATTTTTGATCTCTTAACCAATTTCAGTCTACACATTACTGTTTAATATGCTCCCACCCTCGCTCAAGTGTTGATATAGTGTGTATGATATGGTTCTACTTGCTCTGAATAGCACTTGGCTGGTTAAAATCCTTTGTCTTGTAGTATTACTGCTCAAACCAAGCCAAAATGCAGTATGTCACAGAGTGTTGGTTCATCTGTTTCTGTTTGCTGTTGCGATGCCTGCATTCTGCTCTTTCTGCAGTTTAGGCATTACTGACTTTGCCACTAATGCACACAAGTGGATTTCATATTCCATTCTGGTCATGATTGTAACTCTCATCAAATTGATGAGGTTCTTTTGTTGTGTCTTCTAGGCTGCATCATACTTTAGAAGGGTAAGACTGCTCACTGATTTTGATTTCAGATGTACATACATTATCATTCTGTGGTCAATCATAACACCCCAAAAGCTATAGAATTCTTATGTATGTGGTACTCTCATGTCTACATATGTCAGCATGAAGGAAGTGGTGTGTGTGTGTGAAATCTGGTAGTCAACACCCAGTAGGCTACACAGACACACACACATATATATACTATTTTTCCATCAAAGAAGAAAAACTCAGTGGAGAATCCTTGTGGCAAGCCAAAGCTGATTTAAAATATTCTTCATTTGCAAATTTTAACTGACATTGTCTGGACTCCAGCATAGCCATTATTCATTGCATTAAAATGTTTGAACTTCCAAAGTATTTAGCTTTTTTGCCAAAATGCTAATTCCCACAAGATCAAAGAGCTTAACAGTACATTGATGTTATGTCTGCATAAACTTCTGGATGTTGAGTGCCACTGTTCCCACATTTGATATTGTGGATCTTTTGGAATTGTCCTTCCCACCTTAGTAGGCAGACACACTCTCTCTCCTCCAAGTCTCATCCAAGTGGTTTTGCTGCTACCTTTTGCATGAGCCTTTACATGCACATTGGATATTGCTATTAGTTTATTTCCCTTCACTGTGTGATAGTATTTGAAGTATTTGGGCAACACTACCATTGAGCAGTCTCTGAGTTCCTTCTCTATGTTTCTATCCATCATTGACAAATTGATTATTTCAGTTAGCTCTGCTTTCTTTTTCTTGGGAGAGTTTATATTTTGGAGTACGTAATACTGTCTGGACTTGGTTTAGAATCTCTCTTTGCTGATTATATTACCCTATCTATTGTCACTGCCATTTCTGACCATGGGAACACTTTCCCCTTTAAGTATGTAATTCACTTCCTGCTATGCTCATCTCACAGAAGCCTGACTACTTTCTGATAGCTAGCAAATATCTCTGCAAGAAGGTGTTACTTTTCCTCTTCAGTTATAAGTCACTCACTTTCTCCTTTATTACACCTTTCGACTTCACTGTCTGCTTTGCTGCCCTCAATCTTCTATTTGACGATATTCCAGGTCAGCTACACTTCTGTCTTCCATTTTGGTTTACTATGACTACCACAATTACTTTCTGACTCATTTTTGTTTATTTCTCACTACCCTTGTGCAGTTACTAATGGTGGATTTTGGTCTTATTCTGTATTAGAAGTTGTTTTTTAAGATTAATCTTTCTTGAATATACGGGCTTGTGGTCTATTCAATTTAATGAATACAACAGGTGTAACAAGGATGATGTCATATGACAGATTATTCTATTCTTGTGGAGGCATTATTACTGACTAGAACATAACTGATATTTTGCAGTGCCTCATCCAATGATCTTCCATCCATATAGTGTTTCCAACATTGAAGTCGCCTCTAATAATGAATATTGTAACCATATTCCCTAGAAGATTAAGCTAACTACTGCAATTCTTTCCTTCTGTCCTAATGACATTAGGATGTACAAGTTGACCAAAATATTCTCTTTGTCAGCGATCTTCTGGCTGACTTCCATAGTAGTTGTTGCAACTGTGTTTATAGGAAAAAGTAGCTTAGCATTCAGCATTTACATCTACAAGAATGAGAAGTCTTCTTTTGGTGTTTTCCTCCACTGTCATCGGTTCAAAAATCTTTGATGTCAATGTCATATAAAAGTTTCTCCCATAGCTTTGTTTGTTGCATTATTGGGACATTTTTCACATCCAGTATATTTTATGGGGACATTCCAAGGTAATTAACAAACACAATTTCCATTCATCTTCTTTTTTTATTACATTCATGTTCTTCTTTCCTCATTTCCTTCTTCTAAGTGTGTGCCTTGAGGCACATTTGTCACTGTCAGTGTACAGTCAGAGTTGTGTGAGATCATAGGTTAATGTCATATTGCTGCAGAGAGCTCTGTCAACAGCTAAGAAAATCCAGGAAATAGTTTTGTTGCACTGGGGCTTCTGCCAGGATTCGAGCTGCTGGTGCATACCATTGGGATCAATACCCCTCCCATTGTCGCCTTGTACACCTATTCTCCCTTAACAGTAATTAAATTTGAGTTATAACTTGGTCACACACACACACAATAAAACTACTGTTTTTCTCTGCCTCAACCAGGCAGATAGCTCAGACCTGATGAAGTCAGCCATTTAGTCTCCTTCCTTAGATGCCATAGTTATATACTGCTACAATGCTACTTCATGTGTTTTAATTAGTTATTTATTGTTATGCATTTTTAGTAGCCAAAACTAACTAAGAAAATAGCATGTTTAATATAAGAAGAAAAAAGAGGATGTATTAATAAGGACGTGCTTTGATTGGTTATTGTTCCTGATCTAGACTGATGGAGCGACTGAGTTTGGATTCAACTAATGGTAGCCATATGTTGCTGATTTATAGGCCTGAGTCTCTGTTTAATGAAGATTTTATTGCGTTTTTCAAAAGTTGTCTGAGTCGATGATTCTAGCTTTGTCTCAGTTTATTTTATATCCAGTTAATATAGCGTGTTCTGCAATGGCGGATTCTGTGTTTTCATTAGTCTTGTTTTGTATTTGTGTTCTTGTTCCAGGTCGTCTTCGCGTTTCTCCAGTGTAGATTTTGTTACAGGAATATAGAATTTCATATATTACGCTTTTGTGTCTCTCGTTAGTGGGTTTCTCTTCAGCTTAGATCTCGACAGATCTTATTGTTTTGTAAGATTTCCAGGAAGGTAAGTAGTAATAGAAGTGTTCTCCTTTTCTTTTTCTTTTTATACAGTGGAAGTGTAGGCTTTTTGTATACACTAGAAGTGTAGGTATCTGTCGGTGTGGGTAGGTTTTTTGTATACACTAAAAGTGTAGGTATCTGTCGGTGTGGCTAGGCTTTTTGTATACACTAGAAGTGTAACTATCTGTCGGTGTGGGTAGGCTTTTTGTATACACTAGAAGTGTAGGTATCTGTCGGTGTGGGTAGGTTTTTTGTATACACTAGAAGTGTAGGTATCTGTCGGTTTGGTTAGGCTTTTTGTATACACTAGAAGTGTAGGTATCTGTCGGTGTGGGTAGGATTTTTGTATACACTAGAAGTGTAGGTATCTATCCGTGTTGGTAGTTTTTGTAAACAGTGGAAGTGCACATTGGAAGTGTAAATATCTATCGGTGTTGGTAGTTTTTGTAAACAGTGGAAGTGCACATTGGAAGTGTAAATATCTGTCGCTGTGGGTAGGTTTTTGTATACACTAGAAGTGTAGGTATCTGTCGGTGTGGGTAGGTTTTTTGTATACACTAGAAGTGTAGGTATCTGTCGGTGTGGGTAGGCTTTTTGTATACACTAGAAGCGTAGGTATTTGTCGGTGTGGGTAGGTTTTTTGTAAACACTAGAAGTGTAGGTATCTATCGGTTTAGGTAGGTTTTTGTATACAGGTGTAGTAATTTTTCATTTCTGTCTGCTGATGAGTATGTCAAGATACAATCTATCACAGTAATTTAAGCCTAGTTTAGTATTGATAATTTAGTATATGTTTTCACAAACTGAGAAAATCAATCTATTATAATTTAACTAAATATAATTGAAGCTAATGTAATTAAATATGCCCTGTTCACAGTAATCGAGCTTAACACTGTTGTGGTATTGAGTATTAGCAACAGCATTGTTCCTTTTAATCTAATGTAGAATAGTTGAAAACAGTATGTATTTGTTTTACAGAAGACATTGAAAGTATGTGTTTTACAGTACTCGACCATAACACTATAAAAATGACAGCGTTGTTTTATTTGCTGTGCTGTGTTTCTACTCATACATTAATATCTTAAAGATTAACGAATAGGCCTACTAATTTACTATCTAACGACTAACGCATCGAATCGACACTACAACACTAGGGTAAGCAAGAGTAAATCCAGTTTCATATTAATAATTATCTAATATAAAATTACATAATCTAATTAAATTAATCAAAGTTAATCATCGTATTCACAAAATAACTCCAAATTAACAACAATGTTTTATAAAAAAACATTAAGAAGAATATTATTTGGGCTATAATTCAAAAAAGAAAACTCTGAGGGCTTATCACCCTAAAAATATGATTTTGATACTGACTGTAGACAGAGTACAGATGGTTCACTTAGAAGTTTTACTCTTAACAACAAACAAACTAGCGTACTCGTTTAATCAATAAAATATTAATTATCTATAATAGACCTGATTACTTTAAATATTTTTTTCTTGGAAAGTAGAATATATCGTATATTCCAGAATGTTGTGTCATTTTCGAAATTAATACACTTAATATAACAAGCTTTGTAAAAACCTAAATGTCCAATATTATCAAGTTTGGTGAGTCATTTATTTCCATTTTAATAATAGAGAAGTACGCGTTTATAGCTTTTAATCTGAGTATTTCTTTGTTTGTATTTTTTCGGCTACTTGCAGTACTAATGAAAATAAATTTATAAGTAACCTTTTTTTTTTTTTTACTTTACCGCTTTTATCGATCGGATGTGATGTTTATAATATTTTCAGGCTGGCAATCCAGTTTTTTTTAGTAACAGCAACATTAATCATTTCGGTTACTTCTTTAGACAGTAAACCACCATACATTTGTACATAGACGTTTACCTTTGAATTGAACCCAGGAAAAAACAGCAATGTTCCTGCACTTCTTAGATATTTGTTGTAATTGATAATTTTAATATCTAGATGGCATTTTTATTTAGCAGCAGTGATAGTGCTTTTCATCTTCAATTAGATCATAAGCTGCCCGTTTTTCCTAAAAATTATATAGTTTAGCAGTATATGGAATATAGGATAATAAAAAACAGAAGAATATATATAGAAACATCTTGAAATATTTTCAAATGTAACAAAAGCTTTGCAACTTGTTATTGATTTACATTATCATGGTTTAGATAATTGTCCATTTGGTTCTCGGTCTGACCTTTATTACTACAGATGTTTAGCCACTTGAATACATTTTTATACTTATAGGTGCTTTGACATACGGTTCTTGTTTTAACACCGATGCTCATAAAAGATTTGCCAGTTATTCTGTTTTCTTAGCTCACAGCTACACAATGGACTCTCTGCGCTCTGTCCACTGGGAGCAATCGAACTCGGACTTTAGCTTACAAGTTCTTAAACTTAGTGCTGACCCACCGTGGAACCGCTTTGCTAGCTTAATTGCTTTTAGTATTTTATTTTAAGGAATGTTTGATAATATTACTTTTTATCCGACCGTTCTACTATTATAAATTATTCCTTTTCCATTAATTGTCGAGGATCTATAGAAAGCGTAATATGGTCTTTATGAACATTTACGATAATTATTAGGTTATGAATACATGATTAATTATTGGTCTTTATGAACATTTACGATAATTATTAGGCTATGAATACATGATTAATTATTGGTCTTTATGAACATTTACGATAATTATTAGGCTATGAATACATGGTTAATTATTGGTCTTTATGAACATTTACGATAATTATTAGGCTATGAATACATGATTAATTATTGGTCTTTATGAACATTTACGATAATTATTAGGCTATGAATACATGATTAATTATTGGTCTTTATGAACATTTACGATAATTATTAGGCTATGAATACATGGTTAATTATTTGAATGTTTTCAAACTTTCTATTCAAGAGAATGTCAAAGATAAACAATCATTTTCTTATCAACTCCACCAAAATCTGAAGACGGAACTAATCAACATAAGTGTAGGAAAATGTGGTACTGTGTAAACCTGGCTTCTGCTGTTAATCAATCTTACCCTAATAAAGTAGAATCTCTCTAGTGAAGGCATACAAACCCTCCCTCCCTTCTTAGTCCAAGCTTACAAAAGATTTCCACCCCCAACACTACACAAGTAACACCATAGAAAACAAACAGGCAACAAGTTTACGAGACCTGTTCGTAAAATTGCAAATATCCAAAAACACGACACGATGTAACCCTTGCAATCAACGAATACAGTCGAAGGCTTTTTCTCACAATTAATGATATCATAACACGTGCCACCATGAATGTTATTTATGTCATTCGTTGTTCCAGATGTGGCTTACAATATGTTGGAGAAACAAACATTAAGTTCAGGGATCAGTAAACACCGTTCAGACATTAGAAATAACAGAAACGAACTCCCTATACCTGAACACTTTCACAAACCCAATCACAGCACTTTGAGCATTATGGATGGTTCTTGCCATCGAAAAAAAAAAAGTAAAGGACGCATGACGAAATCGATGTGTATAAATAGACATAGCAATCTTACACCGACAAGAACTAAATAAACAATCTGACGTGAACATTCACATCATTCTTGGCTCTCTAGAACAAAACTAATATATTTAATTAAAGTAGTGTTTTATAAATTTGACGTTTCAAAACCAGTCTGTAAACTAAATACGATGGCCACATTTTACATTACGTTATTCAAATGTTCAATAAGGTATTTTAGTGTAATTTTATGTATTAGAAATTGTATATTATGTAATAACTGTAATCTTATATAGATATGTGTATGTACATTCACAGGGTGTCCAAAAAACTCTGGAACCATAGGAGATGTGCAACATTTCTTAATCACAGACACGTGACTGATTATGGCGCTGTCAAAGCATGAGAAGGTCGAGTTAATTCTGCTGTTAATCCAAACTTGTTTCGAATGACAAGGACAGCATGAGGAATTTTTTTGAAGTGCCCATGGTTCCAGATGTTTCGGACACTCTGTATATAATGAGATATTCAAGCATTATATATGTATCCATGAATATATATATCTATACGTCTTCATTTTCTTATTCTCTTATATAAACGTAGGCCTAACTTTTGTACACAATTCTTCCAATATTATTATTATTGCTGCGTTTTCTAATTCAGTCAATTATACATTGTTTCTTTTATACCCTCCGATTCCTTACGAAGGATCGTTCATCACTCCAAAACTAGTGATTAAATAAACGTTTTATAAACAAGAGAGAGAATGAACATACTTATATATTTTCCTACTTGGTTTGTATACAAATTCACGTAAAAACGTAACTGTAATATCAAGCTTATTTAGACATATACAGTAATTGGTAATAATTATGGGAACATACGTGTGATATTGAACACAAAGGAGTCACAAACATTGTGTAATGGCAACAAGATAACGAACTCATTAACGTTACAAAACATTATGATATATATATATATATATAAAGGAAAAACGAATACATTATACAATACATTAGGATTTATGTGACCCTTTTGTTTTACACAGAACAACATTATAGTCTGTTTTCATGCTAGCATACAGTTAAGGAACATTGCTCCAAATTTCTGTATTACTCTTCACGAGTCAAACGCGTGGTTTGGTCTCCTTTTTTACCTTCACTGTTTTCTACATAAACCCAAATAGCCACAAGAATGATCATACCGAGACTTAGTACAAGCTAAGCCGTGGTTACGAGTGTTGCATTGGTTTCTTCATTATTAAGATATTGCTTCACCACATCTTCCATATGCTTGAAATCATTATTTTGCTCGAAGATTAATGCCCGCTCGATGAGTCGTGTTCCTGAAGGAATGGCATGATAGATCAGAACCTGAATGTACTTTTCAGCAGTCAGGGTGCCATCAATTTTATGTACATCACCGAGACCGTTGGCTGAAATACAGTTTCAGAGTTGTAATGATCCTTTACCATGCTTCACTATACATTTTGTACATTGTTTATGATAACGTTCTCCTCTCCGCCGATAAAAAAAATGTTCAACAAAATATTACGATTTTGTTTACTGTCATCATGACAGCAAACAAAGCCCAACGTTTTAAGAGAATAATCTAATTTACTACATCTTCAAACGTTTTAATTTGACTCAGCAAATACTGTATATAAATTTAAATAAGTTGTAGCTTCTGTAGCTCTTTTCAAACTATGCGGATGCTGATCTCAAATCAAGAGATTTAAAAAGTTATTTTTAACGTAAGAATATTAAAACCTTCTATTTATTTAAAACATTTACTGTAAACAAAACGTACGGCGTAAAACAAGAGCAACAAACTGTATTCTAAGACAGTTTTATTGGTGGGACTTGCATTTAGTTTAAGTTAATGTGAGTTTTTCATCATAACTAAAAGATAACTTATAAACTGGCAAATCCTATAATCTATAATAAAATGGTTAGAAATACTTAATGCTATAAATCACTGCACAATAAAACAGTACTTATTAACACGCTTTGAATTATTAGTTGGGCAGCCTCACTGTTAACGATAAGGTTCATATCTAGCTCTAAATCAAAGCATTTTATATATACGTGCCTGTTTTAGCTCTAAACAAGATGTCTGAATATCTCTTATTGACTCATTTCAACGAATATATTAGCAAAGTGACAAAGTGTATAAAAAGATAAAAAATGGATTTTTTTGTCATCAGAAGCAAAATAAGGGTTTGTCTTTTAGCTTTTATTTTAACCATTTTGGAATACCTTTATAAATTATTTAAACATTAATTGACTTTACATAGTTTATCTGCTCCTTCGTCATTCTAGTTTAACAAATCATACTAATGAATAAAAACATTCTTCTAAAACGCATGAGTTTGGAAGCGATTTTTTTTAAAGAGTTGTTATAACTTTCTTAATTAAAATCGCTATTCTAATTATTTGTTTTGGGATATACCGGAAATAGAAACTAAGTTTTATATTCAGGGCACTGAAGTTTTTCTATATGCATTCATCATATCAGTTCATAACGTAAACCACAGTAAGAGAACATAATTATAAAAACACGGTGTAACTACACAGGCAAGACAATGAGATGGTGTATTTTGGATGCAAAAACTGACATCAGAGGAAGTTTAAAGTTAAATATAATAGGTGCTGCTAAGTTATCGAATAAATTTTGCGCCCCTTTGGTGAGTTCGAAAGCTTTCTCCCTTTGGAAAACTTTTTTCAATTGAAAATATTTGGTGGAATTTAAGTATACAAATTCTACAACTCACACGAATATCTGTACTTCAAAACAATCTTTATTCCAAAACGTTTAAGACTGAATTAGTGCCATTGTCTCTGTTTTCATTCTCAAATCAATATGAATGGATTCAAATAAATGAAATAATCACTCTGATTTTTTAACACATAATAGGTATTTTTTCAAATGATAATAAGTCCGTATGTTGTATATTTTATATCCAGTTTTTTATAGATAATGTTTTCCTCATTTGCACACAATCGACATTAAAACTCACAAGTTTTAAATATGCATCAGGGCGCCATGTGTTTTAATATATAGATATATATATATAACAGTCCATTTGAATTAGTGGACAGTAAAATATTACATAAAACAACACTAAATATTCCGCGAGTCATAATTAACTTTTACGTACATTACATTTGGAAAACGCCCTATTATCGGTTTATTTCCAAAAGGTACATTAGCAGAGTTTCTCAAACGAGGAATGTAAATTTGGTTGTTTGTTTGTAGTTAAGCACAAACCTATACAATGAGCTATCTGTGCTTTGCCCACCACGGTTATCGAAACCAGGGGGTAGAGAGAACAGAAATGTAATTTTAGGTTTTCTGATTTCGCTATAAAATACGCGGTAAGCGCTGATTAAATACAAGTAAGCGCTGATTAAATACAAGCTGAATGTCCGTTATGTGAGAAAGTTAAGCATAAAGCTATACAATGGGCTATCTATGTTCTGCCCACCACAAGTACTGAAACCCGGTTTCTAGCGTTTTAAGTCCGCAGACATACCGCTGAACCACTGGGGGGGGGGGGGGCAAAATAAAAAGAACAAATGGTTCTCTAGAAAATTGTTTCTTTATTCAATAATTATTTTCATCTGGAGTTATCGTGTTTAATTTGATTGTTTTATACAACAAATCCCAAACAAGAATCAGTGAATAACTTTCTTGGTTTTAGTTTCATTCTAAATTACCCTTATCAAGACTGTTGAGGCTATAAATCTGTTGTTGTTTTGATATGGCTCATTGATATATGTTTATGTGTAAGTCTATAAGGTCTGGAATGATTAATTACCTTAAACATTGAGTAAATGATATGTTTCTTAAAGAAGTAATTCCAACTCGCTTAGAACGCAGTTACTTCTTGGTGAGGATCTACTAAGCATACTTTAACGTTATCCATTAACAAGTTTGATTGCTTCTTTGTTTGTTTTGAATTTCGCGCAAAGCTACACGAGGGCTATCTGCGCTGGCAGTGTAAGACTAGAGGGAAGGCAGCTAGTCATCATCATCCACCGCCAACTGTTGGGCTACTCTTTTACCAACGAATAGTGAGATTGACCGTTACATTATAACGCCCCCACGGCTGAAAGGGGAGCATGTTTGATGGGACGGAGATTCGAAGCCGCGACCCTCAGATTGCGAGTCGAGCGCCCTAACTACCTGCCATGCCGGGTTTATCCATCAACAAAGCATTACATACTGAAAACATCTAGGTTTAACAACTGAACTCTTAAAAAAAATGGTTCACAAAAACATTAGTCCACGTGATAACAAGTCGGAAATATAAAATTAACAAAAGTATGTGGTTTTTTTTTGTAACGTAAAAACGAACTGGAGTTTTTCGTAGTGGAATCTTTCATTGAAACACATTACGTAAATATATAAACATATTGTATAAAAACACTGTGCAAATGTTAGTTCTAAAATTACCATTTCAAACATTTGTTTTCACAGTGTTTAGAACTGTGATTATCACAGTATTTTTTGATAGAATTTCTTTTAATATATTAGCAAAACAATATTTTCTTCAATCAACACAAAAAATTCAGAAGGATTTAGTCGAAAGAAAGATTGGACATGTGTTTTCAAATTTTTCTGGATGAGATTATATAGGGTAAATAAGAAATCGAAAGATAAAATAATAGTAAATTTTGGGTTGAACGATTCTTGCGTTTTATATATATATATGTCTTACTAACCAATCTTTTCTCACTGTCGGATTGTTTATGACGTGAATAAATCACACTGGAAATAAAAGGTATAAAAAAACCTTCAATTCTCTTTCGTAGCACAATTAACGCATATTCGCTGTTTGTTTCATGGCATTAGCAAAACAATTTTCTTTTACTGATCAAATGAGAACGAGCTTTAGTAATTTGAAGAATAAATAATACATTAATATTGCTTCGTTGTTATTTAAAGTCATTAGAGTATGTATTTAATATTTTCTGCTTTTAAACAAGCAAAGAAAGGCACGTACTTTATATTGTGAAATTTATCATAATGGGTCCTGTAACAGAAATATATCATGGAAACAATTGCGTTCCCCAAATATAAAAAGTATGTGGACTCACGGCCTGCTTAAGTTCTCTAGTTAGCTATTAACTAAAAATAACATATTGATCATAAAAGTAGGCAGAAAAATAATATTTTAAATGTAAAGGGACAGGGATATTTCACCAATTGTGGGGGGAACAAAAGCACGTTTTCTGCTTGTTAAGATAATATTTATTGCCACCTAAACCCGAAAGAGTAAACCTCCTATAATGTCTTGCAGAGCTTGTCGATTAATCGAGGAAAGTCAGAGTTACAAATTAGAAACCATTTCCACTAATTTCATATACTGACAACCGATGGAACACGTGCTACGATAAAAAGACGTGTGAAGGAACAAAGCAGTTTGAAACCATTTCCACTAATTTCATATACTGACAACCGATGGAACACGTGCTACGATAAAAAAACGTGTGAAGGAACAAAGCAGTTTGAAAACTATGTTTTATTTTTTATAATATAATCGTTTGAAGTTCGGATGATAAATGTGCCTATCAGTTGAAAAGAAAAGAAAAACTTTTCTTGGCTCATTAATTAATATACACTTAGGAAGCAAGATTTCCATACAATAGGAATGTTAGAATAGTTTAGTTTAAAGTGATTATGAAATTCACAGCGTACATTTAATCAAATTAGTAATTTACATTACACACACACACACACACTCTCTAGCTAATTCATTGCTAATAGCTATCTAGAACCAAAGATAATAAAAAACTCAATCCACATCTCTAAAAGCATTTATTACTCTAGGGAGAAAGACGCTCCTCCCCCAGTGGCAAGCGATATGTCTGCGGACTTAAAACGCTGGAAATCGGGTTTCGATACCCGTGGTGGGCAGAGCACAGATAGCCCATTGTGTACCTTTGTGCTTAACTAAAAATAAACAAGCAGCAAGAAGTTTCAACAATTTCTTGGAAACAAAAGTTTCGCATTGATGTGTGGTTGGTTAGATTCATTATTTTCTAGTTTATCTTATACGCTTATAAAGATTTTGGTCTGTGTTTTATTTGTCAGAAAAGCCTTTTAACCAAACATAATATAAGCCTTATTTTACGTTATTTCTATATACATTGAATGAAAAGAAGAAAAATCAACCACAGCGGTTCATTCAGTTCAAGATCTTCAGTCTAATTATAAGTCCTACATGTAATATCATAATATTCATAGTTGATAAGTTTATTAATACTACGAAAAAAAAATAGTTGATTGGCGTTGCCTAAAGCACTGTTATTCAGATTAATATGCTAATCAGTAAATTAAACGAAACGTAAAAAATATGGTCAGAATAATATAACGAATATTATTCTACGAATGACAAGTTCGCAGGGGTTCTCTGTACTGGTATGGTTTCTATGACTAGTTCACTAACAAAGTGACTATAAATCTGTAAAGGTACCACTTGTTTAGAATACTTTGTTGTGGCATTAAACAAAGCCCTAAAACTACTTTGATATTAGTGTAATAAGAAAAAAAATACATTTCCACTGATGATGCGACAAACTAGTGGTATTGTATTTAGAAGTCTATAAGACATTTATGTTAATGAGCAAACTTAACAAGTAACGTTATTATGGGTATTATTGTTCTTTCGCTCTGCAAGGACATTAATTATTTGTCATTGTGTAAGAAGTGAGAAAGACTGTGTACTATATGCTATGCTGGATAACATCTGGTAACTCCATTACTGCTGGATGTTGCCCTAAACCCTCGAGGACAAATCGTATTTGGAGAAAAGCTAGAGAATCCTGTGGTACTTGTTATCATCGAAAATCTTTGATCTCTCTCTTGACTAGATAACTAATTGGAAGCTATTGTACGAACAGTAAATACAACCAGTATAGGTGACACAAAAGAAGAGATTAAAGCACGTGTAGTTCGTTCAAATACGTGAGAGTTCTGTTTCGTGAAATGAAAGACAGTGACGCTAACACGCAAACCACGTGGAAAACACGTAAAATTGTCCATCTCTTTATAGATGTATTTTCAACAATTGAAAATAATATGCCATAAGGTTGGCTCGATGCCTTTACTCAAGAAGATTATTTTACAATCATCTAAATGTAATCACTGAAGCGTGCAACTGAAGTGTGCAACTAGGGAAGATATAGTGCAATATTGAATATTGCTTTACATTTTTCTTTAAGGATTCCATGTTATCTTCGTAGCAGACAATGTATACCTTGTTGCAGTCAAGTTTTTCAACACAGGTCTTAAAAAGCTTCTAAAATCTTGAATAGACTCGATTATTGTATTTCATCTTCTGATAAAAAGCCATTTTTCATGATACAAATCACGATCTACAGAGTAAGGTATCGATTAGTATGAAATATAAAACCCACAGCAGCGATTAGTTGATGTCTTCAAGAAAAATATCATTCTGAAGAGTAAGACATGTTAAGTAACCATCTTAAGCTGACTCAAGTATTCTTCTTACAATTAATGATGACGCATTTTTTTAATCCTAGTGTCATTCGAACTAAACATTTTTACACTGTCGTTATTTAGCCTGAAATTTCTATTATAAATTTTTCAAAAGAAAGATAGTTTAAATTTTATCACACAAATATCTCACTAAAAATTATACTCAAATAGTTCAGGTTCTAAAATCTGGAGTACACCCTCTTTCCCACCTCTTTATGCAGTTCTTATGCTATGGCATTAATCTTTATTGCTGCTAAATATTTTCCATAGAAGTATTCTGATAAAGGTTGTGAATACTGATACTAAACCATAATACGCTCCTAAATCTCTCCAAGTAGTCTGTGTGTTTCGGTAATGAAATATATATAATAGCGATTAGTTATACTTGTAAGATTATCTTTAGACAAGTGAAAAGGTCATTTGTTAAACAGGTAGAGTGCCTCTTTACATCTGTTCACACAGCTTTCAAATTACAATATTAAAATGGCTGTTACTTTGAATAAAACAAACGACAACTTTGCACGCTAACGTCTGTAATAACCCTAAATCTCATCACAAAATGATATATTCGAATATAGTAGCTTACAATATTGCAGTGTAATATGTATAGGAAAATCTTTACACAAACTGATGTTAGTGGTACTCGTAGCAGTAGTTGTGTTTGTTACTTTCCACCATGAAAATATTTACGTTACTGCAACCTTCGTCATTGAAATATATAATTTTGATAGTATAATACATTTTCTATGAAATCAATTCCATATATAAGAAAAGTCTGTGCTTTTGTGTTTCTGCTTTAAAAATTATCTTACGTGTTTGAAGACAATTTACATCGTTTACCGTTTATTTTTCTCAAGTTCAACAGTTGGAAAACAATCTATATACGTTTTTTAATGGATAAATAAATCCCAATATACGCACACACACACATACAAATATATATATACAGTAAAAAAAGTATTTTCCGACATCTGCCAGATCTGGGCAGTATCGCATATGCGAAAATTTCAGTTACGAAAGCATCTTCCATACGATATTTTCCAGGCAAACTTTAACACTCTGTTAACGTTCAGTATTTTTACATCATCTATAATAATAATAACAGTTTTAAACAATAATAAATGATTTAAAATAATAAAACTGTATAAAACATTTACAAGTAAAGTTCTTTGAATGTAAATCACACTACAGGCGACTAACAACTGAAGCTTTCCGACAGAAAAGAACGTCAACAACAACAACAACAAAAAACCAAAAAAACAGCAGCACTAAACTACAATGAACATTTGTATTTGGATATAATGAAACCTATGATTGGAATAGTTTTTTGGATACGATGAGGCTGAAGAATAAAACTTTTACTGAATATATAATAACGGAACAGTTTCCACTTACATTTTGAAATATCAACAAAAGGATAAGCTGCAAGTGCTAAATAAATATGTAGTACAATATAAAAAGTAATGCCAGTTTTAAGGAATTGACAGCCTTTGGGAATTAGTAAGATTTCCTGGAGATAATCAACAGTCCTTGGGGAATTAGTCTACTTTCCTCGAGATAATCAATAATCCTTGGGGATCTAGCAAGCTTTCCTCGAGATAAAAAGTGTGTAACTTCAGTGGAATATCCTTCTAGTTTATTTTGTTTTTCACGTGTGCATGTACGAACATTTACAATGTTAACTACCAAGAACATTTGTAGCAGTATGTCAAATATTTTATAAATGTTGTAAATTGTAAATGTAGGAAATTTAAGAATTAAAACTATTTTTGTGTATTATATAAAACTTTTGTAGCATTTGTAAATAAGACATTTGTAGCATTTGAAGATAAGACATTTGTAGCAGTAACTCAATATGCCAAATATTTTATAAATGTTATAAACTGTATTTGTAGGAAATTTAACAATTAAATCTATTTTTGTGTATAAGATAAAACTTTAAGCGCAGATTGTTTCTGGGGTTTTAATTATTTGATATATTCACAGAAAGAAAAATCTACATTTTTTGGACAAACTCCCAAAATTCCTGTTACAATCTCACGAATTACTAGCTTGGCTCATCAAGGTTTTCTCCAAGCTAGTAGTGTATACGATATTTACTGTTTGTATCTAATTACATCGTGAAACTTACAATATATTTAACCTTTACATCCATACTCTTACCAGAAACTTTAACATCATTTCACGAAGAAAATCAGTGCTTAAAAACTCATTAATAACAGCTCAAAACCTTGACGTTGGTAAGAAAGACACGCCTTATCTACATTCGGGATTAAGTTAACTTTGTTAATAATGAGATACAAATTATTGCATTTGAGTAGATAAAACATGATGAAATGGCGTATAAAACAGCAGAAGATAGAAAAGTCGATAATTGGGAGTCAAGATTCACACGAACTTGCATCGTTGAAGGGTTTAGATCCATTCTGGGATCTCAGGATAGTCTGTTGACTAGATAGATCACGCATGCTAAGCCGTGGAATGATTATACTTCTGTAAGCTGTCACTGATTTTGTAACCAATATTCTATGTTTGTCTTTAAACTGCAAAAACAATAACTTATATTAAAAATAATTTTCCCTTCACGGTTTTTAAGAATATACCAGTACAAGCTGAATGTCCGTTATGTGACGAAAATAAACTTTTCATTTTAGTGTAGTCAAAATATACAAAGTAACTATTCTAAAACAAGAGCACAGGAGTGAAGATTTTATGTTTTTATATATAAGAGATAAACATCGATGTATATGAACAAACACAACAAAGCACATCAGTCTCCTCATAATAACTGTTGCTTTCTCTATTCAGTCATAGTTTTATATTTATGTTTTCATAAACTTTAAATATATTAGGGATGGAAAACTTTATGTTCATGACCTTTGTTTTTACAGTAGTTTATCACTTGAAAGAAGTTTGAATACATGTGGCTAGTTATTTATAAATCTGCATTACTAAAGTACTTATTTGATATTCATATTTTTTTTACATTTGCTGAATTGTACTTTCGACTTTGTCTACTGAAATTTAAATCAGTTTTACCGGGAGCAATCAAGGTTTTTAAAATATATTCAGAGGACGAGTCAAAAACTTACTGGATGCAATTTGAAAATTGGTTTTCAAGGAAACCCTGAAAATTATACAATCTGTCAGACTAATATAATGCCATTGCAATATTTTATTTACTCTGTATCCAAGCTATTCAATATCATATTTTTATAATAGAAGTTTAATATTAATTTTTTGTATCAGTTTATAAAGATCAAATAGCGTTCAAAACCCGTCAGATTATATTGAATATATAATTAACTGATTTATGTAGGACAAGATAGCTATACATATTGTTTCTAAGTTTATCATTTACCAGACACCAATTTTTGTTTCATTGTTCCAGATTGTTTGACTTATTGGTAAACGGACTTATTATCATACCGAAACATTTGAAAGGTGACCATACTTTTCTGACATGCATGGGTGGCGTTTCGTGTCGTCTTTTACCATGAACCTATGTTTATTTACATAGGATTTTAAGAATACCTAACATTGATGCTACTAATATTCAGCCGACAAGTTGTTTAAAACAATACAACTACATATGAAGCTCAATCTATTAGTTGACTCACCACTTGCCACTCAGTGAGTTATATCGATTTTACAAAAC
>NW_013670659.1:72243-74183 GCF_000517525.1 Limulus polyphemus | reverse complement strand
CATGTTGTGCTAAAAGGAAACCCAAGCATAAGGGTCGTGCTCCAATGAAGTTATATCAAGTTGGCGCACCAATGGAAAGAGTAGCCGTTGACATTGCTGGTCCTCTGCCTCAAACTCGTGCTGGAAAACAAGTGCATTTGTGTGGTGATAGATTATTTCACCAATATGCAATACCAAATCAGGAAGCTACAACTGTAGCTTTGGCTATTAGTGATTTCTTCTTCAGATTTGGTATGCCATATGAACTGCATTCAGATCAAGGCCGTAACTTCGAATCAGCTGTGTTCCAAGAATGCTGCAAGTTGTTTGACATCCGAAAGACCAGGACAATGCCACTTCACCCACAGTCCGATGGGATGGTAGAAAGGTACAACTGGATACTGGAACAGGAATTGGCAAAGTTTTGTAATAGCCGCCAAGACGACTGGGATGTCTTACTCCCTCCACTGTTGATGGCCTATAGAACAGCAGAGCATGAAGCCACTGGATACACTCCAGCAAAGTTGATGTTTGGTCGGGAACTTCGGTTGCCAGTGGATCTGTTAACAGGATGCCCAACTTATGAAGAGTTGCCTGCAAATGTGTCAGAGTTTTTGAAAGTGTTGTCGGAAAGGATGGATGATATTCACCATCAAGTGCATTCGAACTTGAAAACGTCTGCTGATTTGATGAAGTTATCTTATGATAAGAGATCCACTGAAGTCAATTTTGTACCAGGAGACAAGGTGTGGTTGTATTTTCCCAGGAAGACCAAAGGGAAGTCTCCTAAGTTGTCTTCTCCATGGGAAGGCCCATATGACATAGTGGATCGTCTCTGAGACGTGACTTTCCGGATAAAATGTGGTCGGCGAGGTAAGCCATAGGTGGGGCACGCCAACAGGCTTTGGCGTTATCACGGTCCAGGACATTTTATTTGGGACAAAGTGAACAACAGAACAAATGACGCTGCGGAAGACGTGTCACCTGAAAAAGCCACTGTTGGAGAAGGAACTCTACTCGGTTTTGAGACGGGAAACAGCAAAACCTTTGATGAAGTTACTACCACTGATGCGACTGCTACCAATGATAGGACGTTTCTTGATGAAGGAGATGAACCCCACATGAAGCAGAAGCCAACGAGATGGAGACCAGTATGGAAGAAGATACGTCCCGTAAAATTAAGAGACTTTGTTGAATTGTAATTTTGTGTTTATAAATTCTGTACATTTAATTAAGTTATTGTTAATTGTTTATTGGTTTAATGTAAGTGGCTATTGTTCGGGACGAACAATACTAAGGAATGGGCAGAGTTACGACAGCGGAAGTCACGTGACCCTAGTAACACGTCATGTACTTCTAGTAGGATCCTGTCCCTTCCCGAAGTCTCGAGAGGCTACTAGATATGCGGTAGTATTGTATATATAAGCCGTCAAGAATTGACGGCAACAGTGTGTAATTGAACTGAGGACAGAGAGAGACGTATTGTTGAGTCGAGCAAGTGAGACCTTCGTTTTGAATTATAGCGTTTGTTATAGCGTGACTGTGGAAATTAAGTGTATTGCAAAGTTGTATTTAGAAAGAATAAACCAGTTTTATTTAAGAAAGGACTTGTATCGCTAAAGTTTCTTCGGAAAGAAAGTATACGGAAAATTAACTAACGAACGGAGGCGTTACAATATAATGGAACAGTTCTCTGAAGTACAGTAAATACTAGAAATTAACGGGTTTTTGTTTCATAATACTTTTACGACAGCGGAAGTCACGCGACGCTGGGAGCATGCGCGCTGGAGTTTGTCGAAGGATCATGAATTTTCCTGGCAACTCTAGTTTGTTCGAGAAGCTCTCTTTTTTAGTATATAAGCCTGGCAAGAAAAACCGGCGTGATAAAAGAGATATAGATAGATCGAAGAGATAGTTAGAGTGAAGAGATAGATAATTGAGTCAAGCGAACAGTAGGCGCG
>NW_013670659.1:60052-71705 GCF_000517525.1 Limulus polyphemus | reverse complement strand
TCGCTGAAGTTCCTCGGAAAGAATTTATACCGGAAATTAACAAACAAGCAGATACGCAACAATACTTATGTCAAATTACATAAATTATTTAAAACTGTAAATGTATTAAACTTTTCAGCGTGTCTAAGGCGCATGACAACGAAATCCGATAACAACATTAGCCTGTTTATCACTCGCTATAAGTTTTGCTGCACTGCTTTTCCTAGTATAAATAAAACACAATAATGTTTTAATAACAACATTTACCTGTCAGTCTTAGGGCACAATTTTAGCATTCTGCTATTTATATTTATTGGTATTAACACAGTGTTAAATAATTTTAAGTCTCTTAAAAGCATGCAGATTTTCATCAATTAAGCATTTTTTTCCTGAAATGTAGCGACAAAATGCAGAATTTTTTCACACAATCTAAATATCCTAGTGGAAAAATTTAAAGAGAGGTAGATGTTGAGTATAACACAGGAAAATAAATAGCACGTTGCTTTCATTTATTTCCCGTCTCTAACATATTTAATTAATATCTGGTTCAAAGGTAAGGAGAAATTGATAATTTAACACGTGACACAAATTCAAAACAAAGTGTTAACCAACACTAAATCTGAAGACGTAATTACTTGAGAAAATCCTGGCATCATTCCAAGTTCTAAACACGTTTTCTGTAGCGTTAACTTGATGCTGTTTATAACAGCGAACACTGTTATCCATCAGATATTCTAGCTACCTTCTGTAACTTCGTCATTAATAGAAGTTTGATAGAAACACCTAACAGACTAATGGCACAATTGATATTAATTCATTACCTGTCATTACAAACATTTCACAGGATATTCAAATAATTTTGGGTGTAAAGAACGCAGCTGTACTTGTACTATGAAAAAATAGAAATACAGATTTTCATTGGGCAACAATATAGTTGCACACTTACACCGTAAAACAATGTAAATACATTATAATTATACTTTGAAACAATGTAACTACGTTCACATACTATGAAAGAATGTAAAGTCACCGTGAAATAAAATGCAAACAAACATACGTATACTAGAAACTATATTGATATAGTGCGAAACTATAGATCTACAGTTACAATGCGAAACAATATAAACAAATACTTAAACTGTGAAACAATATAAATATCAAGGAGTAATAATAACACACTAGCTTATGAACAAGTTTTTATATGTATAAAATTTAATTTTCAGAAAATGCTCAATTCTCGCCGACACATTGAACAAAAAAGGGAAAAAAAATTGCCTTTGAACGTAGAGGTTTTTTCTTTGTGTGGAATGAAAGCTGAAAATTCAGTAAACTGATATGTATATCTATAAAATTTATGTCTTGAAATGATGCATATCTGTTATGAAACTTACCATAATTTATTATTTTAAAAATCCTGTGTCACAAGACCGGATATTAAACATTGTGTTCTCACCACTTAACCAGATGAAATAGCGAAACCGTCCGCATTTTGTTTGATTTTAGTAATATTTTAATAATCGGTTTCTGTTTATACTATATCAAAATGTCGTGGAAATGCACACCATTTTTCCCGTATACTATAATGAAAATTTCTGCAAATTTCAACAAAATAAATCCCCGTTTTCTAATAATAGTGCACGTCCAGAATAATGTAATTCACTTGAACTAAAGTTCAAGATTTCTACGAAACAAATGTGTAGGAAACGTAAAATCCTCGAAACTTTGTATCCAGTAACTTAACATAAAACAAGAAAGAAGCACATTCCTTTGAAACAGTTATGTATTTTCTTAACAGCAAACCTAAAAGTATTATTCAATACGTATATATATATATATTATGAGTGATGAATTCTGGTATTTTGCGAAGTTTTTGTTTATTATTAAGCATAAAGCTACACGATGAGCTGTCACTGCTGTTCCAACTACGGGTATCGAAACCGGATGTTAACGTTATAAGCCTTCTCACCTATCGCTAAGCCACTGGGGATAATTTTACGGAATTTGAAAAGTTATGGCGTTTTTTATCAATGGAAAATATTTTATAACTTACGTTTTGTAATCAACCAGTATTCCTATTGTTCGTGTCTGAGTTTAGAAGTTTCTCGGACTTGTTTGTTTATTTACTTTACTTCTTGAGCTAATAAAATCGAACTCAAGAAAAGTTGGATTATTCAGAGTATATTTACTTATGTAGAGTATCAATACAAGTTTAAATAAAGCATGCTTGCACCATATATGGAATTAAGTGAATCGAAAGGACTTAATGTTGGAAATACAATCTCTATTAAGTTGGAGCTGGAAAGAGATTGATAAACGGAAGTGAGGGTTGAGACCGATAACAAAAAGTGCTTTTCAACATCTGTTTAAGTGAATGATCATATGAAAAATAATATTACAATACTGTTAAAAGCAGCGTGACATGAAGAAAACGTTTTTTGATTGAAAGTCAAATTGAGAATTTTTGAAATTAGTTTTGTAAATAATGTAATATGTAACATATTTGGCAGAGAGATTATACTTGGAAACACACATACACATATGTATATCTCAAACATACATATGTATATTTCACTCCACATAATCGAACACGTGATATTTCATGGAGAAATTGACATTACGAAACTACTAACTACTTTCGATAAAGCTTGTTAACCGGAAATAATTCAACTTGCAACGTAACTGAAACTTATACCATGAACCCACGAGCGGGAGCGAAATTGATCGCGCATAACGCACGAGAAATGTATAATTTTGCATAAAAGATAATAATGTCAGCTCACAAAATATACGAGTTAACCAAAGATACCGACAGAAAAAAACTGCAACCATGGGTAATATAATAGTCATGATTCGATTTATTTTTTAACTGCTTTAAGACAGTAATAAAATTCCCCCTTTTCCGATATTCTGAATTACGCATTCTTTGTTGAAGTTGAGGATTAAAGTTGAAATTCAAATCCAATTTATATATATATTTCTAAAAAAAGCAAAATAAAACAGAGTAAAATAGAAAATATGCATAAATGAACAACAATAGTATTTTCTTTAACAGCTTTTAACTTTTAGATTCAAAAACAAAGAAATGATCACGAACAAAGTGTCAGACTAAAATTTCTGTTTTCTTCTGAAATTATTCAAATATGCAAATAAAAGCATTCCAATTTCAGAACTGGAAATGCCTGAAAAGTAATTCTCTTCATTAATAAGATTGGGTGTGAACAAGTATTTGGGTATATTAAGTATTCTCTAGATAACCGTGTTTAATTAACTTTACATGTCATAAAATGTCATGATTTGGTATTCAACAAAAAATCTTCAAATATCACTTTTTCAACTTCAAAAATTCAAGTTTTACATCTTAAGATATATGGATAGCCATGGGTGTTTTGTTAGGTGAAACTTGCTATGATGTTAAAACTGTTTTTTGATTCTGTTGCTAGGGGATTAGGAGTTTGGTTGGTCGATAAGCAGATTGTTCTGTTTGTAAGTTTTCTGTTATCAGTTAGGTTAATGATTTCATAGAAAGATATATTTCTCTTCTGACTGGTTTTCTGTTTTGTTTTATCATTTGACAGTTAGATGTTTGATTGGTTTTTTAAAGGTCAGTAGATAGATGAGGTTTTGATACGTTGTCACCTAAATGTTTCTCTTGGTAAAAAGATAAATTTGCTTTCGTTATTACGTTTGTTGGTGGTTAAGTAAATTACTTATACCAAAGTATTTAGCTCTATGATATAATTAAGTTCATGTAACACATCTGTAAAAACAAAAGTTATTTAATATATTAAAATGATATATATATGTTAATATTGGTTGATATTAATCATTATAAGATATCCTACTAAAACGTTCGCCATAGCAGTGGTAGTGTTTCAAGAAAAGGCATTTTGATAGTTATATCTTTTGATAGTTTCAATGTTTAATACTGTGTTTCTTATTTTTTAATTAACTGCATGAATTTTATAAGTATGAATATCTGCAGATACAGGGTTGAGTACGTTTTGTTAAAACGATTTGGAATATTCAAGTCAGCAAATTGGGTAGCAATCACAGCCGATATAAAGTGTCGCGGATTGTATCAGAACAATATTTTGACATTATTTGGCGTTTTCTAGGTAGTGCCCCCAGCTCACCCCAGTGGTACAGCAGTAAGCGGCTTATAACGATAAAGACAGGGTATCGGTTTTAGACACCTGTGGTGGGCACAGCACAGATAGCCTATTGTGTAGCTTTATGCTTAACTATTAACAAAGAAAAACAAATTATATGCAGTGTATTGTCACCGTAAAATTGATCGATTATTTGAAGGGTATGTAACAGCCCTTTCCGACATAAAAATATTAACCCTATATGGACGAGTGGGAGTTAAAGTGCACATTCCACGATCTTTTACAGAGTGTCATTCAACGTGCTATTACATACTTGATGTCAGAGTTATCAACTATTAATTTTACCCTATATTGCTGCTTTAGCAACACCTTCTGGTTGAGAAGAGTAAATACGTGATACAATACACAGATACACTGAAAAAAACAACAAATGTAGATATGCATTTAAGAGTTTCTAAACGTTATGCAATATGCAAAATGTAAAATGGACCAATGTATTCTTATTAGCCGCGGCACAGTTAATTTTTTTTCATGTACAAAGTTTTAACTCATAGCTCCATCTCTTGACCGATTTGAGATCTAATTACAGCCGTGGCTTTAGAGGACTCCCTCTTTTCTTTCACATGAACATCACCTTGCACTCCGACTTCCCAGAGTCTGAATCATATTAATGCCATCAATTCACAGATATATATTGAGACAAATACTTTTGTAACACACCTGATTTTTTGTGTGCCTCAGACTTGTACATTTAAAAAAAAAGCTCGCCACATTTCGTCTAGATAATTTTAGCAAATTCGGAATTATAGTCAACATTCCTCCTTCAATATGGGATCGGTCCAATGAACCAAGTTGTGCACATTCAATTAAAACACTTAGGTCATAAAGATATGTTTAGATCGGGGCTTTAGAATTTCCAATACGGGGATATCCCTTGCACCTGGAAAACAAAAGAATATGGATCAGTTTGAGGTACCAGGACCATCCAGAAAGAGACCTGCAACAAATTGTACCTCAGCCATGGTAAGCAAAGTGTGGAGTCTTGTAGCAGGGGAAAATTGGAAGTGGCAAAAGCCGTCCACTTATCCCTGTCCAAGTGCACAACACAATCAAGAAGGATCTCTGTTGGAAACGAGGACAACAGGTTATGGGTTCACCAAGATAAGATTTTCAGCCATACCTTCCGTTAAACCATCAGATACCTTAAGCATTTGAAGAATGAAACGAGTATTCCCGCTTTTCCATAAGAAGGTGTCACCAATGAATATCTGTGTGATCTGACTGTTGAAACAGGCATTGAGAAACCGTTTTCATTGTACATTAGATGGATTATGGAAAGCCAGCAGGTAGGATTGGTGTGCCTTGGGTATGACAGCCTTACTTCAAAGCCTCTTGCAGTGAAACTACGCTGCAGGACTATTGTCAAGATGCATGATCGTCAGACACAGCATGATCAAACGTGGTAACAATAGCCATAACGATGTGGTTTGGCTCGAAAATCGTTTTAATATAACGTATTCAACCTCTGATTTGTATTATGTTTGGGGTATAGCTTCATTTGCCGTATTTTTGTTTTAGATATACTGCTAACATTATGTTTTTTATGTTTTACATACATCTGATATTAAATATCGGTTATTTTTCATTCTGTATTAGGTACAGCTTATTTTTCAAGTAGATACTGCATTTGTTTTTCTATTTTACGTACAAGTGCTATGAATATACACAATGGTAATATCCACCTTGTCCCTGTTTCACTTGGATTTCATGTTAATACTTACCAACATTCTCCATGCTGTGAGACAAGAGAGCTTCGAAAGTCTGCAGGCTGTAGCTCTCAGCATCTAGGCCTCGGGCTAATGCATTTCTTAGATGCGTTTCATATTCCATTAGAAGTTTACTGGTTGGGGACGATGGAGCTTCCTGTTGAATTCCTGATGTTTGACCTCCTTCGTCAGAACTCAGGTAGGGGGCGTCACTGTTCTCGTTGCTTGAACTTGGGGTTGTGGCATAGCACAGGTTATCGTAAATAAAGTTGTCTGAGGGAGGAGACTGTTCCCCATCTGTGAGATCCAGACACATAGTGCGTTCAAGACTACGTCGTCTTCCAGTTTCAGAACGATTGGATTTGTCCCGAACAACTGGTTTGCTATTGTGACAACGGGGAACTGACACGCTGCGCACACGTGACTCCTCTCCTTCATCTTTTCTAGACCCACGAGTACTGGCTGTCTTTGTTGTTTGGGTATCTTGATCAAGGGAACTGTGTACCGATGGTTTAGATGGCAGAGGGTGTAGCATGCGTTTGAGAGTATTGCTGTCGAGATTAAGGTCAGTCAAATCCCCACCCTGTGCCTGCTGGTTGACGTCATTGGAACTTTTACTTTTTGAGCGAGAAGAAGGTTGTATTTCTTCTGTTTGCTTTGAGCTTTGTCGTTCTAAAGAGATTGAGCTACAGTCGATACTCTTTGTTTGCTCATTCCGGGAAGACAGGGCATAGTGAGCTCGCGCTTGATTCGAGCGAGAGTTCGAAGTGAGGCGGGAATCGCTTGCTTGAGAAGATTTTTGACTAGCCTCACCTTTAGTGGTTTTTGACTGGCCATGGACACTGGCAGTTGTTGTCCCCCGTCTCAAGGATGACGACCCCACGTTGTCGTACACAGAAGTCGTTGAAGGGTGTGCTGAGAGACGTCCTCTATCATAAGTTGTTTTCGACTCCCCCTCGGCTCGTGATTGAGCACGTGGTAAAGTGGCAGCGCCTCCTGTGTATCGGACGCGACCATTTCGTGCACGGTGGAGGTTTTCTGCTGTCATGCAGGTACACTGAGGTTCCCGTCCTCGTGATGGAGAGCTGGGTGTGGATTGTGGTTTCTTTTTTCCTTTTGCCTTCTGTTGGTTCTATCAAAAAAAAATACTGTTTTTAGTGAACTGTTTAGTGTTTACTAAAATGTGTAACTGCAACATTGCAAGAAAAAGCTTTTCATTTTTGTAAAGATTAACACGTTTACTTGTATATCACTAAAAGTACTAAACTTCAGAAATGAATTGGTGTTTAAAATTTAACATCTTTTAAGTATAAGTCCGAAACTGTTAGATCAATTTATGCTGGACACTTATCAAGTAACAGATAAAGGTTCTCATTATAAGTGCTTAACCAATGTTGGCAAACTACATATGACACTATATATATATATATATATATATATATATATTGTTACTTTCAAGTGTTATTCTATATTGGCTTATTGTTTATGGTTATTGTTGCTCCTACAAGTTAACAAATGTTGGAATATTGCATACGAATATCGTTGGTCCCAGAAGTTAACTAATCCTAGAATATTCTTTGTTTGTTTGAATTTCGCGCAAAGCTACACGAGGGCTATCTGCGCTAGCTGTCCCTAATTTAACAGTGTAAGACTAGAGGGAAGGCAGCTAGTCATCACCACCCACCGCCAACTCTTGGGCTATTCTTTTACCAACGAATAGTGGGATTGGCCGTCAAATTATAACGCCCCCACGGCTGAAAGGGCGAGCATGTTTGGTGGGACGGGGATTCGAACCCGCGACCCGCAGATTGCGAGTCGAGCTCCCTAACCTGGAGGAAAGAGTGACAGGTTTACAGCTGTTCCCTGATCTTAGCTTCTGTTTTAATTTCTTTCCATTAAACACAACGAATATTACCATTAAGATAAAAGAACGCAATTTTAGGAAAAATAATCGTTTTATTTTTTAAACAAAACCTTTATATGGAAATGTTTATTTTTGTCCTTAGTCGTTCGTTAGGTGCCATTCGATGATTTTCTTTTTCTGAATATTTGATTAAGTTTTGAAAATCCTTAAAAACCTGAGCTCAACTTAAATCCCTAAATATAATTATTATTTTTTCCTACAACGGAAGCTAAGTTACTGGTTTTAGTTTCGTTTTTGGCTGTTGTTTTTTTTGGGGGGGGGGGTAAGGGGTGGAGGTGGTGATGTTAAGCGTAAAGCAACATATTGGGCTATCTTTGCTTTGCCTACCACCAGTAACAAAAGCTTGGTTTACCGTTGTTACATTGGCGGGGGCAGTTCTTTGGCTTTATATATTAACCTTGAATTTGTCATTAATAATAGAACACATCGTTAGTTAAGGTGATTTATTTTGTAAAGATTTTCTGTTATGTGTAAAGGAAGTAATAATAACTTAAAAACAACTTGGAATACTTAATATTCCAGTGAATTATAACAAGAACTTCAGTTTAAATATTACAAAAGGAAGCTACTGATACACAAATTTCATGCAGATTAATTTATCGATTATCCACAGAAAAAGTCGTTATTCATTATCTAAAGTATGTTATTTTGTAATTCTCATAACAACAAAAAAAATCGAAGTTCTTTTTTCGTACTTTAGTGGTTTTGTTGCTTGAAAAGAAAAAGAAAATAGCAGAGAAGTGGTAACTAGAGTTCAAAATTAGGAAACACAAAAGTATGTAATTCTGGACACTAGAGTTAAAAGCTGTATTTTAACAGGGGGATGATTGATATGTGTATCAATAAATGAGCATTTCCTGTAAATAACATGACATTCACATGATGAATTAAGGTCTTAAAGCTGTTTATATCTTTAACAGGGGGTGATTGGTATGTATAGCAATAAATGAGTTTTTGCTGCAAATAACATGACGTTCAGATAATAAATTAAGGTTTTGAAGCTGTTTATATTTTAACAGAGGTGATTGATATGTATAACAGTAAATGGGTTTTTGCTGCAAATAACATGACATTCACATAATAAATTAAGGTTTTTGAAGCTGTATTTTAACAGGGGGTGATTGATATGTGTGTCAATAAATGAGCATTTGCTACAAATAACATGACATTCACATCATAAGTTAAGGTTTTGAAGCTGTTTTATCTTTAACAGAGGTGATTGATATCTGTATCAATAAATGAGCATTTGCTGCAAATAACATGACATTCACATAATAAATTAAGGTTTTGAATCTGTTTATATCTTTAACAGTGGTGATTGATATCTGTATCAATAAATGAGCATTTGCTGCAAATAACATGACATTCACATAATAAATTAGGGTTTTGAAACTGTTCATATCTTTAACAGAGGTGATTGATATGTATAGCAATAAGTGAGCCCATGTGCGTTTATATATAAAGTGAATGATTTTGCTAACATTTCTTGAACATTGACATAAGTATATAGCATTTTTTGTTAACTTGATAACTTCACTGAATCTCTAGCAATCTTTAACAAACAGGATTTATAGATATATTGATCCCACTTTCTTATTCATTCGGTAAAATCGGTGGTGATTTGCATATTAATTTATCATTATAAATGCGCATCGATTTTTATATTTTTACAAAATAAATCGAAAACTCGTATGTAAATTCATGTAGCTGATTAAATTGCATATAATGTTTAACCTTATTATGTGAATAACTTTAATGCACTGAGGTATCTCAGACATTCCCTTCCTATGTCTTCTTATTTTATAGATCTAATTCGATATTCCTGTTTGAGAATTTATTCGAAATTATGTAACAATACGTAGAAGTTAGTGCTGGGCTCGCGTCCCTCGGTGGAACAGCGGTAAATCTTGGGATTTACAAAGCTAAAATCATGGGTTCGATTCCCTTCGGTGGACGCAGCAGATACCCCGATGTGGCTTTGCTATAACCAAAATACACAAGCTAGGCTCGTCATAACAAGTCTCAGTCATAGGTCTTTTATGTTTCATAATATATATATGTTAATTCGTGTATAGTGAAGTGATTAATGTACTGTTTTGTAATTAATTTATTCTGGGAATGGAGATAATGTTGTGTTCACTGCGTTATGCACTATCGCATTTTCCAAGAGGCAAACCTGTACATTGTGTTTGTGCTAAACAATGATCGGTGATGCTCGGTAAGATTTATTGTCTGCCATTACTATGGTGATATCTTTGGAGGGAATTGGTGGATATTATTACATTTCAATGTGTGGTTTTCTTCATGATTAATCAGAAAGTATGTAGTGTGTGTTGTCTTATCGTACCTCGTTAAGATGTATGGATAATCTTCGGAAAGATTTACGCGTGTCGCATGTTTTTACATTATTACATAGTACATATTAATAAAACTCTTAAATTTCAACATATTTACCTCTATTACTGAAAAAAAAAGCTAGTGGTTAATCAATACTAACCTTAACATTGAGCTTAGATAAAGGGTTGAAAAAGGATACATTTAATTTTAGGATACAAAAAAAGATACATTTTACTCGTTAAACAAATGTTTAAACAACTCCATCCAATTCAGATACATCTAATTATTTTAAACGACAGTCAAAATATAGTAGAGTGAGAATGTTGGCGCGCTGTTTAGGAGTAGCAGTTGCGTTTAAGTAAACTTTTCTTCATCAGCGGTTAAATGACAAGTTCGCCATTTAACCCATGATGAAGGTAAAGTGAACTTTCCGAAAGCGCTCGGGTTGTTGGGTTTCTTTCTCTGATACTAACTGTTTCTGTTGCTCTTTCGTGCTTTGGAATATCATCATTGAGCTACGTTTAAGTAACATGTGTTTTATAGTTATTTCTCTAGTCTAAGCTAAGCCTCTCCATGTGTGGTTTGTCTGTCTGTAAGAGAGAAGCCTTGGAAAATGAAGGTCCGTTACCGCAGAAACGTGCTGTGCACTTTGGAACCTTTCATGGATAAACTATAAGAGTAACGGTCAAATCTCAGTATTCGGTCAGACAAGAGAAGTCCATCAGCTAGCGATGCTTGCCTTTCCTGTAGTTTATCAGTTCAGGTATCATTTCGGTAGCCTTGCGTGAAACGTTCTAAAACAAAACAAGATTTGAGAAAGACGGCTAACAGTGACCGAAGCATCAATCTGTATTCACTAGGAGTTTGTATGTATGTGTATGTTTATGAATTTCTATTTTTAATTTATTAATTGAAAGTGATTGTGTGAATTTGGTACGTTTTTTTTCATATACAATGATATATCCATTTAAAGTGATTGTGTGAATTTGCTACGCTTCTTTTCATATACAATGAAATATCCATTTAAAGTGATTGTGTGAATTTGGTACGCTTCTTTTCATATACAATGAAATATCCAGTTAAAGTGATTGTGTGAATTTGGTACGCTTCTTTTCATATACAATGGCATATCCAATTAAAGTGATTGTGTGAATTTGGTACGCTTCTTTTCATATACAATGACACATCCAGTTAAAGTGATTGTGTGAATTTGGTATGCTTCTTTTCATATACAACGACACATCCAGTTAAAGTGATTGTGTGAATTTGCTACGCTTCTTTTCATATACAATGACATATCCATTTACAGTGATTGTGTGAATTTGGTACGCTTCTTTTCATATACAATGGCATATCCAATTAAAGTGATTGTGTGAATTTGGTACGCTTCTTTTCATATACAATGAAATATCCAATTAAAGTGATTGTGTGAATTTGGTACGCTTCTTTTCATATACAATGGCATATCCAATTAAAGTGATTGTGTGAATTTGGTACGCTTCTTTTCATATACAATGAAATATCCAATTAAAGTGATT
>NW_013670659.1:45470-59728 GCF_000517525.1 Limulus polyphemus | reverse complement strand
ACTTCTTTTCATATACAATGAAATATCCAGTTAAAGTGATTGTGTGAATTTGGTACGCTTCTTTTCATATACAGTGACATATCTATTTAAAGTGATTGTGTGAATTTGGTACGCTTCTTTTCATATACAATGACATATCCAATTAAAGTGATTGTGTGAATTTGGTACGCTTCTTTTCATATACAATGACATATCCATTTTCTGTTCCCGAAGATACCTAGTGGAAAACTCAAGTGTTTTTACATTATTTATAATAACAACCTTCGGTAACTAGTTATGCTTCAAGAGCCAAATTTATTGGTTATACGTGTGCAGTGCCTTCTTGCGGATAATTTTTTAAACTTTGAATGGTGAGGTTACTCCACGTAACTGATTAAGACGAAATTTCAAGTTTCAGTAGAAGGTGTATGAAAACTCAAAAGAAGGTAGATGAAATTAGATAGAAAGACCAAACTCTTCGAAAGTGATATTTGAAATAACTCTGGGTATGTTCTTTAAGTGTTACACAACAGACCAGTAGCGATCTGGCCATTGACCTGGTTGTAATTACAGGTGTGAATGTTACCTTCAGAACGATCATAAAACT
Organism: Limulus polyphemus; assembly: GCF_000517525.1. Taxonomy (NCBI): domain Eukaryota; kingdom Metazoa; phylum Arthropoda; class Merostomata; order Xiphosura; family Limulidae; genus Limulus; species Limulus polyphemus. The sequence continues at coordinate 59,142 of NW_013670659.1, read as the reverse complement.
TGCACAAATTGGCTTCAATGGATATGTAACTGCTCAAAAATCTACTGCTTAAGACAAATAACCAAACCAAAAGGCTGACATTTGCATTATTTTCCAAGCAGTGGGATGAAAAAAGTGGAAGAAGTTGCTCTTTAAAGACAAATTAAAATCGTGAGGCAACAATCAACGATAGTTTTTCCGACTGCATTGAGGAGAACAATATCACGGTCAGCGTTCCACATCTACAGCGAAGCATGCTGGGGGACCAATATAAGTGTAGACTGTATCTCAGTCAATGTTTTTGGGGATTTATACAAAAATTACGGTGTCATGACTGTTAACAAGACCCGTTGGACAGTGATTAATCTTGCATTAAGACAGTAGCCCAAAACTTGCAGCAAATGTGGTGAAACGATACCTGGTAGCAAAAAAAGTACAATGCAACACCTCACAACCCTAGAGTTGGCTTGCACAAAGACCCAATATGAATATTAATTAGACTATATGACCTTATATGGAAACTGATAAGCAATCAAACAACTTGACCGGATTGTGGGGAGTAGAACAGTACATTTGGAATCGTATTTCATTGTATGTGACTCTTGTGTGTATATATCCTTAATTAGTTCCAGTAATGTCCATAATTATAAACTGACTATTTAATTCCAATAGCTCATTGTTTGTGACTCTTGTGTGTATATATCCTTAATTAGTTCCAGTAATGTCCATAATTAGGAATTAGTAGATAAAAAATAAGCAATTAATTCAGTGATTCAAAAATATTTTGAAGATTTGTTAAGACGCATGTGATGTTGTTGTTAGTGTATTATAGACTATGGAGTTTTTCACATTTACCGGGTGTATATATGCGTACGAAACAGATGTTGGAGAAACAAAAAAAAGCAATTTATTGTTCTACTGGACAATTGAAACAATACATATTTTAATGCGTCTTGCTTAGAAGGAAAAAAAACATATTTTTAATTAACATTTTGTGATTAAGGTGTGGGGGAAGGAAACGTTTATTTATTAAAAAGGACCAATATACAAAATTCGGATTATTATAATCTACTAATGTATACATATTAAAACAAGTTTGGTTGACACCAGAGACTCTGTATTATAGTTCCCTTAAATGTACCTCACTGCTGGTACTGTGATTAGTTAGATATTCATATTTAAAGACGTGTTGTGCTTAGAAAAAGTTTGAAAATATGAACACATGTTAATGTATGTAATTTCTACAGTAACTTACTATTAGGCCCCCCTGTATAATTGTGGGGCGCTTAATTTATTTGCACATACAAAAAAGACTGATTATTTGATGTATCAAGCGACTGCTTGGGCCCTATGAAGGCAGTGATATAATGACGTCACGTTTTTCTTGCTTTGATCTCTCACCATAGTGAAGAGCCACGATCTTGGGTGGCAAGCTATTAGAGGCATATTCTATCTAAGACCGTTTGTTTGATTAGCTGTTCAAAGACACGTACCATTAAAATCTCACAACAGTGGTAATGAAATGGTAACACATTCTACTCAATTGGAAAAACTGTGGTCATCAACCGCTGATGAGAGACAAGAGGAATAGACGATTGAACAGGCTTGTAAGGTGCATAAACAGACGTCAAAATGTTCCCATTGTTTAACACTGGTCATGATTTAATTGTTTCCCACTGTATCATTCCCTGATGCAAAAATGAAAGTTTTATTTTGGTGGTATTTAGATCGCCACCTGGATAGAGATTGGTTTGAAGTGTGTGTGATACGGTCTGATGGATTGCGTGTATCTTTTTTTTTTTTTTTTTACAGTGCAAATTCCTGGAGAAGGTGTAATGGTGTAGAGAATGTTCTCAGGCCAGGTGATTGGTCTTATAATGTAACTCAAAGGGTGACACTAGATATGGGAATTTTATGGATAAATATATAAATATAGTATATGTATATTATCATTCTCTTATTTCATTTCGAATTTTATGACAAGTAAGTTCCCATCTTTTTTCTCTTTGCCCCTGTATAATAAAAAGCTTGGGCAATAAATATGAAATTTCCTCATTGTTTAACTGCGTAATTTAATGAAAACGAATGGAACTTACACGTTAAAGCATGTTCTACATCTTGACGTAAAATAAAAATACCAACGCTTATACCAGTTTATTTCCAGATATTTAGATCTTCTAAGTATAATACGCTTCTTACCTTCGGAGGTTCTAACTTCAACGAATATGAAGAAGAAGCTTTTCGAGCAAATTTGAAAGAGGGTGACTGAAAAAAAAGAAAGAATTTGACACAGAATAAATCTTTACAAGATTAGACCCTTGACTGCAAAAAAAAAAGATTTATCTAGAGCTAATAAAGTACGCATTAATCAAGTTTAGTCATACAGAGAAACCTTTGGTAAAACCTACCATGCCTCAATCCATCACAAAAAATTATGTAAATTCAAATACATTTCCATACGATTAAGCAATCGTCGGAATAAAATAAGTTTATTTTGTTAGATAACAAAGACTGACGTATAGTTAAGTGGCCTAACATTTCTATATACGCCTTTTTTTAAGCCAGTGACGTTAATACATTACATAGTTTCTGTTTTACGGCTCAAGATTATACGAATTTTAGTTTCAAATTCTCCAATATTTACTGGGCATGTGAGCCAATCCATATTTTTAGTGAAGAGAAGATGGCTGTATTCATGAGTGACGTTCAAAAGAACATTGTTTGGTATACTTTTTTCTCTCTATATATATAGGTAATCCTTCTTCAGTTAACATTATACGAGGTTCTGAGACGCTAGACCTAATATACATATATACATAAAGATTACACAACAGTTATATTCATTTTAACATCTAAATAAAAGAAACTTTAACATAACAACATTTCTCTACCTTAAAATTATGATAATATGAAACACATTACATAAATCTAGGACAAAAACAATAAGCACCACACATATAGGACAGAGAAATAATGCTAAATTACAAAGTTAGAAAGCAAAGTTTTTCCTTAGCATTTCAAGAGTTAGGGTCCACACAGCGGTAGCGATACACAGCACAGATGGCGAAACCGGGGAGGCACTGGGGACACGTACCCCCAACTTATGAAAGAAGTAGAAATATTATTGACAGATATAGGTGCTGAACATTTTAAGCTAATAACTTGTGTCCAGGAATAAAGTTAAACGGCCTATAATAAAAATGTAAACATTATTATTTTAATAATGAAGAGTGAAATTCAACATTCTATCGCAATCATTCAAACGTTAAAACAGCCATTTTAAACTACTGATAAGAAATTTTGTGTTCATATTATAGAGTTAAAAAGCTTATAACAAAAATATGAAAAAAATTGCTCAAAATATTTTTTCCTAATTTTATTTCCAATGTGAGACTTGCTAACAGAAGTTAAATTTGGTAGACAAGTGTATCCCTACTGCTGTGTGAGCTCAATTTCTGGAGATACATATGCTACAAAGATAAATGTTACAATTCTACGTTGTAGTTTGTACTTTAGTTTCATTTTTTCTATTTTATGTGCGAAGGTTTTGGTCTGATTGCCTGTAGAGTTTTTATACATATGTGTATATATATATACATACATGCACAAATATATGTGTAATATGCAAAAGTACCCATCCCCAGTGACGGGAAAAGTTTAAGTTAATCTATCAATTTAAATTATTTCATGGACCTTAAAAAAGGTTAATTATGTTGCACTCTTGGTTTCACTCAGAGCCACAGCTCTCAGTTACCTTATACTGCCCACCGCGAAAAGTAATTGTTGAACATTTCAGTCATGCTAAGAGCTGCTCAACAATATACGGTAAGGCTACATTTTTATTCCTTATGTTACCTCGTATTTTGAAATGTGAGTGATAGTGTGATTAATTCCTAACAATTTAGTGTAGAATATCCTGTTTGCGAAATAAAATTTGGCAGCAACATTATTCATGCCTGTTCTCCCGTCATTTCAAAAGTGAATGTTGAGCTTTGCCTGCGTGCGCAGCTTTTCAAACGGGAGACAGACGAACGCTCGGACAGACATCACGGTTCGCAATATGTATATAAGATATATTATTGGTACTTAAAATGGTGTGGACAGATTTTTGTAGCGTTTTTTATAGGTATAAACTTTGTAAGAGAATGAGCCCCCTTTGACATTCTGTTTAGCTACTAATATGAAAACTTGTTTGGCCCACTAGTTCTTTTCAAGATTACATTCATAAAGTTTAGCACGGCGTCATATCTTCACGTATTGTATTGATATTTATGGTGAAGAACTAGGAGATTTTACATGTTATCAGAACGAGTAATTCGTGATAATCTGACACAGCTTGTTGAGGGTCACTGTTACACTTATAGAATAACTACTAAAGTCATGACTCACGCAACATTCTCTGAACTGTTTGGCGTCAACCGGTGATGTGAAGTTGAGCCCCCAGGTGTCGCCAGTCGAAGAGTCTTTCCAGTAAACAAAGCATTCGGAAGCCTGACCTAGTCTGGTTCCTGGTGAAATGAACCAGCTGATGAATTTCAAAAGATATTAAAAGTACAGGACAAGCATCACTATTAAGAAATCATCCAAACTGAGGAACTTTGTTAACATACAAGTTCGACTCATAACACGAAACATAGCCATGGAACACAACATACAATATTCTGAATGCGTGTTATATTACTTCTAAGTTCATTAGTTAATTTTGTTCGCTCCTTCGGTACATGATAACACTTAATTGCTTTTCGTTTTTAAAGTGGTTAAATTTGTTAGATGAGTATGGTGCTATTCGAGATGAAATAATAGAAAACATAAAACTAAATGCATTAATTTTAAATTTCAACTGAAAAGTAAGAAATTCGTAAAACATTGAGAGTCAAATTTAAGTTTATACCTAAACTGTTTGTATGACTGTAAAGACGGTATTAGATTTAGATGTACAATTACTTACAATGTGTAAGGGCTATTGAAAAATTATTTAGACATTCTTATATCTATATATATACATATATTCACAGGAAAAATGTAAATTAATGCATTTCACAGCTTACAGTAATTAAGAACCGCTTAAGGAGGTCTGAAAAAATATTACCTAATGAAAATATTCAAATGAAGAAAAACAGGAATATTAATGATGCCTTATAGCTTTCTTAAGCCTAATGAACAAGCTGCATACGCCCAATAAATGTTTGTTTGTTGTAATGAATAGTTGCACAATGTACCTTGATCATTGCGAGTATCGAAACTCGAATTTTACCATTGTAAGCCCACTGACTTACCGCGAAACTACCTGGAGAGTCAAAAAATAAATATATGAAGGGATGTCTTAGTTGTTGTTTTTTCAAACCAATTGAACTGTTTTGTTTTAGCTCTAGTGCCTTTTTAGTGATGAATTTTATACATTCTTTCTGAAAGAACTGATCAAGGACGATGTGCCCTCAAGGAAAGTAAAAGAGAGTCTCTGAATAATCATGTTAATTTAAACTTTTTATTTTATATATATATTGTCTATTACTTCAGGTCAAAATTTGGAACAGTTTATTACATCGAAATATTTGACACATATACATAAAACTAGAATTTCGCTGTTACAAGTACCACGTGTTTCCTCGTTTTTTCGCATAATAAACACGTGAGAATTTTGACATGTGACTGAATGACACGGATGGTTTCATGCATTGATCAATTATCACGCAAAAGAAGAATATCCTCCAGAAATTCATATTTTAGCCATTTTTCTTCATTTGACATTTGATCGGATTTTTCATCGTTATTTTCAGCTTACAGTTATAGCTTTTGTTTCTGTCTATAAATAAACCATTTAAAATCTTTCTTGATATTAAACGTGTATTGATGAATTCCTGACCCTTTCTTACAATGAGGTTAATCGTGTTTTTTTTTCTTGTGCTTTGAAATTAAGAATCAAGTTGACAGTTAAAATATAACGTTATACTTCATTTCTACGAACTAGATGCAAACGAAATAAATTAACATGATAAAGATGAGTACTTTTCTCTATAACAAAAAATAGAGAAACTTTTTTACGTGGATAATAGATTGGAAATGTTAGATACATTTAATGGCAAAAAAAAAATATAATCAAGATTATGTGTGATCTATGCAGTAAAGTTTTGCTTGCTTTTTTAAATAGCGTGATGGTACAGCTTTCTCAAGAGTTTATTGTGTTTTAGGAACTGACAGATTATTGAGAGAAAAAAGAACTTAATGGTTTAGTACATTATATGAAATATTCTAAACATACTATGTTCAATCAAGGTTTAAACTAGGCCTAAACCACATGAACCGTAACTAGTTTTACAGACTTGTTAAGATCCTTATAGACTACCTAATAACCTGTTATTCAGTCACAGCTTGCTTCATAGCTCTATTATAATGATTAATTATGTAATGATTAACTCTTTTCCGCAAGTTTTTAAACATTCTAATTTAAATATTGCTGGAAAACAAGGTTAGGTCTACATAAATGTTTGGTCTTTAAGTACTGCATGTGAAAGCTATAAGCCAAACTTATACATACTTACAACATCTAATAAGCAAATGTGAATACAATACCTCTAACTGTCACTATACATTAAAACTTCTCATGAGAAACAGACAACGATTCGGGTATATGATATTAGCTAAATTATATTACTAGTATATAAATGACAAAGAATGATAAGTACTGACTTTAATGATTATATATATAGAAAAATAAATTATACGTTATTATCTTAAATTACATAACTCCTCTGATTGGTGTATAGTTTGTATATTATCATAAATTATTCTGCATAACTCCTCTGATTGGTAAACCACAAATTATTGAAAGTGTATAGTTTGTATATTATCATAAATTATTCTGCAAGCGTTGTCGTCATTTGCTAATAGAATATATTACATCTTTCTCACAAGTTAAAACATTGTTTTATCTGTAATATAACACTAAGTTATAAACCTCATTAATGATTAAAAACCAAGAGGAAATTGTATTACAACTTGTTTAAGACTCGTAAACGTAGATTAACCGACTTTAAAGGAGTTACTAAAACCATTTACCACGTCAAAATTTGGTTTTGTTGCAACAAGTGTTGTAACGTGGTATAAAGCCAAATTTTACTCTCTATAACGACATGGAAGTACTAATGGCCAATAAGATATTGAAGCGTTATGGTTAAAATGTAATCTTCGTTACCAATGGTTTCAATATACGCACTTTACAGGTATATTATCTTAATTACACCGAACTGTACTGCATCCATTGCTGCTCACACGAAACCTGAGAAACGGCACTCTTTCGAAGTTATATACAATATATTTTTATTTACATGACCTATCGCTGAACTTTTTACTCTATTTCCTTCAGATTTTGTGGATTATCAAGCCTATAAGGTTCACTCGTGCATGTATTTTTTGTGCGTGAATGTTACTGATGTAAAGGTAATAGTGCAATCATATACGGTGAAAAGAATATAATTATTTAACACAGGCGTACATCACATGAAATGCGTGAAAACATATTCAAGTTAAGATATATAGTTACACGTCTGCATACCTAGCTAGCATGAAACCCTTCGATACAACTCTAATCAAATAGTGAGATTAACCGTCACGTTATAACGCTCCCACGGCTGAAAGGGCGAACATGTTCGGTGACCCGAAGATTGTGAATCTAGCCACCTCACCAACAGGCCATACCAGGTCCCCCTGTATTGTCGAACCTTCTATGATACACAGTTTGTATTATTGAACCTCATTTGATGCATTGCTTTTATTGTTGAACCTCTCGTGATACAAAGATTCGGTTATTGACCCCCCCCCCCGTGATACAAGGATTATATTATTGAGCCCTCTGTGATATTAGTGTTTTATTATTGAACCTTTTGCGATACAATGATTGTATTGTTTAACTTCCTGTGATACAATGATTTTATTAATGAATCTATTGTGATACAATAATTGTGTTGTTGAACCTTCTGTGATAAAGGAATTGTCTTGTTGCTAGAATGCTTTTCCAAGTTTAATAATATCAATTCATCAACAACAAGAGGAAATCCTCAATAACTGCGGCACTTAAATTTCTGTTGTGTGGGCTTAGAGTAAATTAATCTATGAAACTTTTTTTTTCTTTTTATTAGTCATATTTTCGTGTGCCAGCAATATTAAGCGTGGGGTGCGCGTATACCCGATTCAATTTTATTATTCATCAGGATCTCCGCCAGAATACCTTCAAATTGAAATTCTTTTAGGCAGGATTAGAATAAATTAATCTATGAGATCTTGGGCACAGTCAAACATATCAATCGAAAGGGTTTGACCTCCTGAGTTCAAAACTGTAATCATGTCTCAAATCGGTCAAGAGATAACGGAGCTCTAAGCTAAAAGTTTGTACTTGAAAAAAAGAAGTCAGATTCATTCTGTGAGCTGCTATGCCGTGGCTAAAAACATATTACTAGCAGTAGTAAAAGCACTCTCGGGATTTCAAGCATTAACAGGATATGACCCTGTAGAAGGGTTTATAAACACCAAACCATGATCAGGGACATTTGAGCAGGAGGAGAAAAGTTTGGTACCCTTTAGAGTGGTTTGTAAACACCAAACCATTTAAGTTTTTACTTAATGATCAGAGACCCTTGAGCAGGTGGAGAAAGGATTGGTATGATTTGATGTGAGAGACCTTCTTTCGGACATCATCCAATCCGTACCGATGTAGCACGGAAATAAGTTAATCTAAATCACATAAAGCTAGTGCTTAACTAGCTACAGTTGTATCACTAGTTTCCTGTGCTACAAACGACTGAGTAGGGTGACGCATCCGCCCTAGATGTGATACCAGTATATCGCAGGTTAACCCATAGCTACCCCTTAGTACCCATTATACAGTTGAGTAGACTGAAGCAATTGGGATAAAATGCAAAGATATAGCGTGGACAAGCCTCAAACCCCCAACCTTTCGACTAAGAGTCCAAAGCACTAACCACGAGGCCACACTGAAAATGTGTTGAGTATTAAATGAACACCTCAGCATCTGGCACCATATTAAATTAGCCAGATGATTGATTAGTTGTGATATTCAATGAGGAGATTGCTCTGTAGAGAAAAAGGACTTCCTTGCTCAGATCTTATAAGTGAAGTTTACTACTCCTGTTACCCCTATACACGAGCCATAGTTGGACGGATAGAATTATAATTGTCAAACAATATTTGTCATCCCTATTATCCTTATCCACAAGCCACAGTTGAGCACTGGCAGTTATAATATTAAAGTCATACTCAATTTTCCAGTAAGATAGTATATCTGTCAACAATGTATAGCATTGAAGTCATAACCATCACTGCTGTTATTCTACACGTATCATCGTTAGAGGAGTTAATTATAATGTCCAAGTTTTGCTTTTTAAATAACATTTGCCCCTAACCTTCATTAGCATTAAGAGGAGGCTAAGTTTTATTGGTTTCCTAACTCAATCCATTGTTTCTACTTGACAATCGTACTTTCTACATCCACGGTGTTGAACAATTGACGGGTTAAGCTAACGTTTATTATTTCCGGAGAAATGTATCTCAACATACAATTTGGAAAATTGAATTACAAAGGTTGCTTTATGGCTAACTTAGCGGAGTGTAAACTCGAAACAGTAGTAACTGATATGACGAGTTCATCTTGCTCTTTATAATGACTTCCAGTAAATCATACCTCATGAAACACATTATCCTAGTTTACTGCATTCTAACTCCTGAAAGATCTGTTCGGATTGAGTGATCATATTCATCTTAAGCGTTATGGACGTGAAGAGCATCCGATCTGATGTTTTGAGCCGGAACTAACTTGTTTTCAGGAATCGTGCTTCTTGACACGCACAAATGGTTGAACGTGCATGTGAACTCTACTTTCTGTTTGTCAGTGTTCTATGTTTAGCTCGTTAGAACACTTTTTGAACACACGTGTAAGAAAACCAGGATCAGAAGTCATTTTAACATGCAGTAATGAAAAAATAAGAAAGTTTAGTCTGCTGCAGTTTTTCGACAATATATAGTTAGTTTGTTTAAAAGAAAACCTGATAAGTAGTTGCTGAAAAATCATATATATATATATATTTCCCAAACGATTCTTTACACACACAAAAATAAAAAAATAATAAATTTTGTTTTCCAATCTTAGTTAAGCACTTCACAAATTTACCTGTATGATAATGGAATAGTGAGTTTTAGAACGATACCTTGTCACTATAGTAATTGTAAAACTATAATTAAATTTATCACAATAATAGATTTGAAACAGAGTAGGTTTGGTATAGTTAGAAAGAAAGCGCCTAAAGACTGTAGTTGAAACTGATAGTTACATCAAAGTAATAGTGGATGTAATATAGTTGGAAGGAAATCATCTAGAGGCTAACAATTACGTCACAGTGGATCGTGGACATTGGAAAGAAAGCATCTAGAGGCTAATAACATTTACTTTACGGAGTTGTGGATCTTGAACACTTAGAAGGAAATCGTTTAGACGTTGACATTTACATCACAGTAGCAGTGGACCTTGAACACTTGGAAGGAAATCGTTTAGACGTTGACATTTACATCACAGTAGTAGTGGACCTTGAACACTTGGAAGGAAATACTTTAGACATTGACATTTACATCATAGTAGTAACTTATCTACGTTTGGAAAAACAGAATCTCCAGGCTCTACAGCTGGAATAGTTTACAGGTATAAATGTCGAGAGAGAGTTATGACTTCAAGTTATACAGATCAGAATAAGAGGAAACACAATACTTAAGATAGATAAATTATATGTACGATTTAGGGCAAAGATAAAAAAATAGGCTATCAGCGCTCGGTTTAGTGAGGGGGCAGATAGACAGATAAATAGAATATAAGTGACAGAAGTTCATAATGTGTAACGAATTCTAATGATTAAAAAAACAGTTCAAGTACATATTTTAAAGATCAAATGCTTCTGGTATCTCACAAAATTGTGTTTCCTACCCTATCTGATACTTGTGTAGCGCTAGAATGTTTTATTATACGGAACAAAATGGTAGATCATATGATAGTAAATATTACTCGTTATACGGAACAAAATGGTAGATCATATGATAGTAAATATTACTCGTTATACGGAACAAAATGGTAGATCATATGATAGTAAATATTACTCGTTATACGGAACAAAATGGTAGATCATATGATAGTAAATATTACTCGTTATACGGAACAAAATGGTAGATCATATGATAGTAAATATTACTCGTTATACGGAACAAAATGGTAGATCATATGATAGTAAATATTACTCGTTATACGGAACAAAATGGTAGATCATATGATAGTAAATATTACTCGTTATACGGAACAAAATGGTAGATCATATGATAGTAAATATTACTCTTATATAAAAATTGTTCCACGTCGAAGCACTTCTTTCCTTAGAATAAAAATTGTTACGTTAAAGTAATTCGTAAAACCGCAAAGTACTTATTAATGTCATCAAGAAGAACTGAGGGCTTCATCTTTCACACACAGCTGTAATAACTACTATTGGTCCAATTTAGTCATATAATTAAACAAATTCCAGAAAACACCTTTCGCCATGCAAATCTCAAGAGGTAAGCTTTTGTTAACACTAGTATTTTAGTCTAACAGTAGAAGAAAAAAGAAGGTCTTCATGTGGAACTTTTACTATTTTATTTCGTACACCAAAATATAACAAATAATCGTCGTCATGCTTCACGGCTGATTTATAGGTGTCGCTCTGTACATTCTAATGAAAAAACTCTGTTTTAATGCATTCATCTCCGAGATGGTTTTGCTAACTAAAACTTTTTTTTTTATATCTGACATCCCGTACACTATAGAAGAAAAATAAACATATATACAGAAGCAAGTGAACGTTGTGTATCTCCTTGTCTTAATAAATATATTACAGCTGGTTGATTGCTTGTGTATCAAGCATCAGTATACAAACCGAGTTTATTTTAATACCGGATTCTGTATATAAATATTTGAAAAAGGATTCAATTAAGAAGATGATTGTTTTTGTATATTCGAAAATTCGCGCAAAGCTACTCGAGGGCTATATGCACCAGTCGTCCCTACATTAGCAGTGATTAGCTAGAAGGAAGACAGCTAATCAACACTACCTATTGCCAATCCTTGGGCTATTCTCTTAACAACGCGTAGTGGGATTGACCGTCACATAATAACTCCCCCACGTCTGAAAGAGCGAGCATGTTCGGTGACAGAAATGTTGGTAAAAATCTTGTAAAGTAGTTTTAAAGACGTATAAAATACAGAAAAATGTGAAATTATTCTAAATATATTTAATGTTCCATGTAGATTAATAGTATTTTTATGTCTCTCTAATTTTATCCTTGTATTTCAAAAAAATACAAATATTTTAATAATTGATGTAATATTTTTTATATTATACTTGATGATAGATAAGCTGTGAATATTTTAAAGCTAAAATACCAAAATAATGTTATTCATATAGATTTCACAACTAGATTTAAGTTAGAAAGATAAAGAAAGATAATCCATATTCTATTTAGTTTATAGAGAGTAAGGTTCTCATCTTTAAGTATCCATTTACTGAATCCTTCATAATTGAAAACCTAGTTCGGCAATTTTTAAAAACATGTTTTACTTAGAGAGATACTTAATTTGAAGAAAATTATTCCTTGTTCAGAAATTGCTTCTTCATTATTCCCAAGCTAATAAAACATTATTTTTTCTGAAATGGATTATTAGGTTTCTAATAAACATATTTACTTTAGCTCTAGCATATACTTAATTTGAAGAAAATTATTCCTTGTTCAGAAATTGCTTCTTCATTATTCCCAAGCTAATAAAATATTATTTTTTCTGAAATGGATTATTAGGTTTCTAATAAATATATTTACTTTAGCTCTAGCATAAGGTTTCCGTCAAATATTTCACCGAAGACACAGTTTTTATTCACCATTACGTCCTGTGCTTTGTTTTAGTGTGCAAGCTAGATATTTCACTAAAATTACCAAAAACATATTTTGTTTTAATATCTTATAGTTCAAATAATAAAGTTTTGCAAAAAAAATGAACATTAATCTTATGAATGCGAAGCTTTTTCTTGAATTGAAGATCTTAAAAATTATCTTACTGTGAAATTCGCCATTCATACTGCAATTTCAATAAGATATTACTCTGTTATCATAGAATGATAACTATAGTATTAAGGGTACTTATCTCCAAATAAATAAAATATTTATTTCATTTGCATTCCGTCGTTTCGGTTTTACATTTATAACATGAGTTATAACTGCTGATGAGGACTGGCTATGACAGAAAATAAGATTTAGGAGAGTTAGATGTGTTTGAATAGGAAACGAAACATGTGATGTGATTGTATATAGTATTGTTACAAATAACTACAAACCACAAACTGTGGTCATATATTAATAATTTATTTTGAATTAGTAGTTCTTTTCATAAACATAAAAAGCTGTAAAGAACTTGTCAAAATTAATACACGCAAAATGACAGATATATGTTAAATAATGTTAAGTCTTTGTTCTGTAATCATTTACCTCACTCTATCTTAAGCGTCTGTTTCAAAACAGTCCTAGTATCTTTAACAAAACACTCCTAGTGCTTTTTGGTAACACTACTTTCCAACAATGGCTTTTATATGATGTCGCTTAGCAACAAAAGTACAAC
>NW_013670659.1:44268-45279 GCF_000517525.1 Limulus polyphemus | reverse complement strand
ATAAATTTTATGCACATGGCTCGAGGCTAGATGATCCCACACTACGTCTTTACTTTAAGTTTATTATACCAACACTCACTACACTTATAAGGTTTCACGGCACCACTCTCACGGCCCCTTGCACTCCCGTCACTAAAATCGTAATAGGCAGACAGTAATCGAACTATTTTATCTGTATAAATGCATTTTGGCTTTTATGACTCTTCCTATTTGGAGAAATCAAACGTGACGTGACGTGGCCAACTCTTGCTTTTATATAGATTAGATTTTTTAAATAACTACGCACTACGTTCTCCAAGATTATTAGTTAAAGCTACATTAACAAGTCCTTCACTTTATATTTCAACGTGATTAAGTGAAACTACACTAAGAAGTCATGCACTATTTACTCTAACATGTATTTGACACTCCTCCTCACTGTTCAACTACATTAAAACTTGATTTTTCGTATACTGTTTGAGAGACGTGATTGGCATGAGGACGTAACTATGAAAGTTTTACTGTCAGAACTTCCTGAATTTTTGTACATAAAGTAACTACTTTGAAAACAAGTGTTTCCCAAGCTGATAGCTGTTCAATGCCTCTGTTAAACACCAACGACATTACATGTATCGAGGTAAACAAGAAATTAACATAGAGTGGCACTGCTTTAGCAGGAGGTCCGAGTTTTAATTTCCACGTAACCAGCCATAAAACAAATACATCTTTTTTCTTTTAGTGTGAAACCGTAAATTTAATTGTCAAAGTATATATTGTATCAGTCTCACAATAAAACTTATGAGGTTGTACCAGTCTCACAATAAACACCTACCCGGTTGTACCAGTCTCACAATAAAAACTTACTGGCTTGTACCAGTCTCACAAAAAAAAAACCCTACCGGGTTGTACCAATCTCACAATAAACACTTACCGGCTTGTACCAGTCTCACAATAAAACCTACTGGGTTGTACCAGTCTCACAATAAAAACTTACTGGCTTGTACCAGTCTCACAATAAAAACTTACTGGCTT
>NW_013670659.1:41161-43418 GCF_000517525.1 Limulus polyphemus | reverse complement strand
AACCTAGATTGTCAAAATAAAAAAGGTCTAACACAAAAGACACCGAGGTGTTCTTAAACCCAGATTGGTAAAATACAAAAGGTCTAACACAAGAGACACCTAGGGGTTCTTAAACCCAGATTGGTAAAATTACAAAAGGTCTAACTCAAGAAACGCCTAGGTGTTCTTAAAGCCAGATTGGTAAAATAAAAAAAGGTCTAACACAAGAGACACCTAGATGACCTTAAACCCAGATTGGTAAAATACAAAAAAAAATAATAATAGTTCTCTTACATGTTAAATACTTCTGGAGTCGGAAGAAAATTCAGTGTGTGCGTCTGGATTTTTTTTGGAAAGTTATTCAGGTCTTCTAATGAATTTATCATGTCTATTCACTCACAAGCCACTAAAAATGTAAATTTTACTTACTTTTATTTTAAATCGAGAGGGAAGAGTTATTTATTGTCTTCACAACCTGTCAAAAACGAATATTCCATTCTGGAATTTCTGTGGCATATAGCCGTTCCTAAATTTTCAGTTAATATACTAGAGATAAAACAAACTAGTCAATAGCATCCACTGCAAGCTCTTGAGTTATTCTTGTCTAATCAAATATTGGGATTTTTTCCCGTCACGCTTAAAGCGCATCCAAAGTACGGGTGGATTTTTTGCGGCAGTAAGCCACGAACCCTCTATGTGAAGGTTTGTTTGTTTTAGAACAAAGCCACATTGAAACACCTGTTGTGTCCACCGCAGGGAATCAAACCCCCGATTTTAACCTTCCTTACGGCTGTCCCACCGGGGTCACTACGTGAAAGAATTTTTTTCCTTTGATTTGTTTTCCCTCATCACTCTAAAGAACAAACCAATATAAAGCTGATTACGAAAACATGATTTTCACAATTTAAATGTTAAGTTATGATACAGATCTTAATAGCTCCTCGACTGTTTTAAACTGTTCATATTTATCAGTAGTTTTATAGTGCGAAACTGATGTTCGGCTTTATTCCGGAATGAGAAGACTGACTAAATATATTGTACTTCATGATTCAGTAATTCATGGAATTGAGTAATTCACATGGGTCCTTCAAATTAGACAAGATTAATTATATTTCCACTGTCATGCACAAATACAACTTCACAAAAAAAAAAAGAAAGCATATGGAACAAGACTCGGGACTGCCTTCTAACAGAATTTACATCACATTTGGTAATGGTTTACGAGGTACTTTTGTCAGACACTGGGTAATGTGTAAAAAGAAACTAAATTCAGAGGCTAGTTTCGCCATGCGGTTCTTTGACCATGTGAACTATCAAACGCGCTTCCTCCCTGGGCTAGTTTATAATGACGGTTTACAGGTCTTCTGTCGCTATACACCACAAGGCTTGTTTGACTTACAATATGTTTACAGGTCTTCTGTTAGTACACAGCAGGCTTGTTTGACTTACGATATGTTTACAGGTCTTCTGTTAGTACACAGCAGGCTTGTTTGACTTACGATATGTTTACAGGTCTTCTGTTAGTACACAGCAGGCTTGTTTGACTTACGATATGTTTACAGGTCTTCTCTTAATACACAGCAGGCTTGTATGCGTACGATATGTTTAAATGTCTTATGTCTGTATACACTACAACCTTGTTTGACTTACGATATGTTTAAATGTCTTATGTCGGTATACACCACAGCCTTGTTTGACTTATGATATGTTTAAATGTCTTATGTCGGTATACAGCACAGCCTTGTTTGACTTACGGTATGTTTCAATGTCTTATGTCGGTATACACCACAGCCTTGGTTGACTTACGATATGTTTAAATGTCTTATGACGGTGTACACCACAGCCTTGTTTGACTTATGATATGTTTAAATGTCTTATGTCGGTATACAGCACAGCCTTGTTTGACTTACGATATGTTTCAATGTCTTATGTCGGTATACACCACAGCCTTGTTTGACTTACAATAGATTTAAATGTCTTTTGTCGGTACACACAACAAGCGTCTTTGACTAACAACGTTTTAAAATGTCTTCTGCCAGTACACACCACAGGCTTGTTTGACTTGCAAAGTTTTACGTGTTTTCTGTCGATACATATAACAAGCTTGTTTGAATAACAATTTGTTTACAAGTCTTCTTTCGTTACACACAACAAGCGTGTTTAAATAACAGTTTGTTTACAAGTCTTCTTTCGTTACACACAACAAGCGTGTTTAAATAACAGTTTGTTTACAAGTCTTCTTTCGTTACACACAACAAGCGTGTTTAAATAACAGTTT
>NW_013670659.1:29355-40199 GCF_000517525.1 Limulus polyphemus | reverse complement strand
CTTAAGTGTTCGGAAAAACCAGTTCATCATCATAGAAGTATCGTAGCTGGTCCAGTGTAGTTTAATATAGTGGTCTTCTTAAGTGTTCTGAAAAAATCAGATCACAGTAGTATCGTAGCTGGTACAGTATAGTTTAATATAGCGGTTTTCTTAAGTGTTCTGACAAAATCAGTTCACAGTAGTATCGTAGCTGGTCCAGTGTAGTTTAATATAGTAGTCTTTTTAAGTGTTCTGAAAAATCAGATCACAGTAGTATCGTAGCTGGTCCAGTGTAGTTTAATATAGTGGTCTTCTTAAGTGATCTGGAAAATTGGTTCGTAGCAATATCCTTCTTGGTACAGTGGTCAGTGAATTAATTCTAAGCCGTTTTACTAAAAGAGTTGAACACCTTTTTTCCTTGGCATAGTGAATATTTGCGAATAAAGTATTTACAAAACATAATAATAAATCACTCATCATTATTACACTGGTATAATACATCATAATAAACAGAATTATAATAGTTAGGACTAACTGATAAAAACGTTTTCCAACAATATTTTACACAGGTAGACACTTTGAAAGAAGGGTTGAAAGCTTGCTTGGTGAAAATATTGATTACACTTTCGTTATGAATTTAAGTCAGAAGATTAGACAATGTTTGAGTTAAAATTAGTTAGGATTGACTATTATGACGAGCTAGTAAAAACTAAAAAGTGTTTACCTAGAATTCGCCAACCCTCATTGATCTTTACTATTGAGAAAGTACACAAGAGAAATTTCCAAACATGATTCATATAGCTGCACTTATTGTAAAATTGTTGCATGATCTATTGCTTAAAATATTGGTTGATGACATATGATTAGATGTCAAAGGAAATGCTGTTTAATAAAGGAAAAGAAGGTAAAGTATTGGGTTGTAGGAGTACAAATAATAGGTAGAAAGGGCAGAATTAAATATTATATCATGTTTTTAGACCCTTCTATGGTTTGGAGAATCCTACAAAACATTATAGCATTATTATCTCTTTATATCATTATAAACATACTGCTGGTTTGATAGAATAAGTATCAGTAGTTTCTCTAACCTTTGTTTCCCGCTGCAGTAATAAACTTAAGCGATTGAGTCTTGTTGTAATACGACTTATAAAAGCTCAAATCCTTCAATTAAATAACATTTTGAAAATATTTAATTTGTGATTAAATTTTTGTATAAAAAATACAATCTAAGCTTCTGTGAATACGAACTTTTACACAGCTGATTTTCTCAGCGTTTGAAGGCTTCAAATAGCTATAAATAGCTACAGTTTAACAAACAGAAATGATTCCAGAGTTTATTGATATTTCTAACGACTAACAAAACATCAGTGTTGATGCACAGTCTGGAGATTAGACATTAGAGTTTTTCAATAAAATCAATTCTGTAAGTTTACTTTAAAATAGGCTCTTTCCTCGTCTTAGGTTTAATGCACATTGACGTAGTAACGTTCCATTAGCAGCAACAATAATTCTAGTTAAAATTTCAATAATTAGAAGAAAACAAAGGACAGAGGAATCTTCAAAAGGTTCAATACGTGAGTGGCAACACTGCTGCATTTCTCCAGCGCGAGGATAATTTGGAACTTATCAATAAGAAAGTTTGATACACAGTTGCTGTTTCCTGGTTTCGTAGACGGTGGGAGAATTGTCATGACAGCATCTCTCTCATCTCAGAAATAGTAGTTTCTTGTTTCATATATATAGTTAGGAACTTTGCAAATAATACTTTCTTTACATTACCTCTCGCTAGTGACACAATAATATTATATCTATTATCCGCAACGATTTTTGTTTGAAATTTCTATATAAAGGAAAGATACGCTTCCAGTGTTAATTTATTTCATATACTATTAATATACTGGTCCAACGAAGATGTAATTATTTAAAGTTCCATACAGAAATATGTATGTATTCACTAGAATGAAGAAAAAAGGTTTGCAACATATAAATAAATGATCACGCAGCAAACTGATCTCTTAGCGGTGCATTGAGAACTAGAGGTTCGATCCACAAAGTACATAAAGCCATTCTCTAAATGAACTCAACAGACTTAATAAACTGGTAGAAATATCACGATTTTTAGTTGGCCATCAGCTAAAACGAATGTAATTTTTACAAAGAAGACATATAATCATCAGATGACAGAAAAATCAGGATAGCTGATGCTACTTTAACGTTGAGAAAGTACCCAGCTTGTATCTGCTTCAAAGCATATATATACTAGCTAACAGACAAGTTCAACTTATACCACTAACACAGGGCCTTTGAAAAACAATAAAACTTATATAGGAAGATCACAAAAGGGAAGAAGACTGGTCTAATAGTTACATAAACTTAATTAACTACCAACTGCTGATATTAGAGTAATACGGGAATCGTAGAGACCATGAAACTGTCAAAGGTGTTAATGTTTAATTACATGATTATCTATAGCTTTTTTCAATAACTTCCTACAGAAAGCCATTAAATCAAGAGTTGGCATTACTGTCACAAAATCTTAGCTACTTTCCTAAAAATACCTACACTGATACACTTTATTACGATCCCCCACTCTATATCTCGTTGGACCATTTTTCACTAAGGAAACATCCTAGACTGGGCGAGGCTTAGATTCTATGATGTATCAGAATGAACCTTATTCGATTGTAGCTCATTTATTAAGGAATATGGTCTCCGAGTGACTCACAGATGTAAGCTGGAGATTATTGAATATGATCTCCAACTGATTCACAGAGGTAAGCAGACGATTATTGAACATGGTCTCCAGTTGGTTCACAGAAGTAAGCTGGAGATTATTGAATATGATCTCCAACTGGTTCTCGAGGTAAGCATAATATTATTGAATATGATCTCCAACTGGTTCACAGGTGTAAGCAGAAGATTATTGAATATGGTGTCCAATTCGTTCACAGGTGTAAGCGTAATATTAATGTGACATATGCGATGCTCTTGTTCATTCTAAAGAATTTAACTCGGACTGAAGACTAGCGCGGTTGATTATTGGATAATCATATTAGAAGCGCTCTTTATCTAACACGCTGTAAATGGAAGTTGTAGATCAGACATGAACAACAACAGCATTCAGGCATACCCTGGATTTTATTCACCTTTCTAAAGAAGTCAAAAAACGGTTCCCATACCACTACACCACACTTCTAAAATAGCTAATTAAGGTCAAGTGCCTCGTGAGGTTGTCTCTCTATTTTGATTTTGACATCAATGCAGAAAAGAAGAAATCCACCTCATCAGATCATATCACATGCTCCCACTCTTTCGTTTCTATAGATTGCACTCTGAGCATCACTGTTTGTTTGTTGTTAAATACAAAGCTATATAATAGGCTATCTGTGCTATGCCCACCGCGAGTATCACAAAGCCCGGTTTTTAGCATTATAAACCTTCAGACTTACTGCTGAGCTACTGGGAGGGGTACCACTGAAACCACGCTTTCCTTTCTGCATTGAGACAAACGTTTTCTTTTGTCTGCTGCCACATGACAGTGTTTGTCATGTTTTTGTATTATATGGCTAGACATAGTCGAGTTCTTGTCGCGCTTGAAGGAATCGATTAATTATGAGATATTCTGACATTCGATGACCTTATAAGCTTATCTAATTTCTTTTATCTGATCAGGTACCAAGGATTTCCAACCACAGTTTTCTAGTGGCAGACATATTCGCTTTCGATTGTACTATTAACAGACCCTGATACCAGATGTTTTGGAAAAACTATAGTCAAAGAAATAGTACTAAATAACAATGCTTCTGCTAAGCGAACCTCTTTGAGATCCTTGCCCTCACTTGTTGTTTTACAGATTAACCATGATATGACTACATCATTTATAGAACTCGAGCAATCAGCTGTCACACTGCAACATCAGCTTATTTTACACTAGAAGGGAATATAAATTGGACAGTCAGTACTTATGTGGAAGAAAGATGCCTTTTAAATTGGCCAATTAGTAAATATGTAGATGAAGGAGTCTTAATAAAGTGATCAATCGGTAAACGTGTGGATAGAGGAGTCCTAATAAGTTGTTCAATCAGTAAACATGTAAGGAGAGTGGTCTTGATAAGATGGTCAGTCAGTGTACATAGGTGAGTCAAACTTAAAATTCTTATGAAAACCCTGATATCTTCCAGCTGATCTTAAAATCAGAATGACAACAACTTAGGTATATCGCTACTAATTGATACTTACGAAGAGTTATGAAAGTTCAGATAGCTGTAACTGAAATCAAAAACATAGTCAAAGAAACTAACACACCTTTCAATTTGTGTTAATATCACACTCACTAAAATGCAGAAAACCACAAGCTCTTAGGATCTCTGTAATCAATGTAGTTCAACAAGTGCTATCAGCAACAACCTCACCAAAACTTAAATAACAACTAAACAATATGGATATCAGAGTCATAGAAATACAAAAATAAAACACTACATTTTGCGTTTTTTCAAGTTGATAGAGACTCATTAAGCCAACTGCTAGTTACTAAGGCAAAGCCACAGCTGGTGCTGATATAAGTTTCAACAACCTAGAAAGCTACTAAATGATGTCTTCTAGGAATTCAATAAGCTAGCGTTCATTGTAACCACAACAATGTGAAAATGTCTACTAGGAATTCAATAAGCTAGCGTTCATTGTAACCACAACAGTGTGAAAAAACCTCAGATAACACAAACTTGTATTACTACCACGGAAGAGTAGATACCCGTTATATGGAACTTACATATGTCTCGTAAAACCCAATATATATTTAGCAGTTAGTACTTATATTAATATAATAACAATCAAATCAGAAGCACGCTTTCCCTATAGTTGATATCATGGAAACTCAGTTAGATAACAACTGGTATTTACCTTGAAATCCAGATATTCAGCAGTTGTTTAATAGTTCAACATAACTAGAATCGAATTAGACTCCAGCTGGTGCCCAAATAAGCCATTAGTTGGTAGCAAATCGGTACCTACATTAGCAGCAAGATTCTAAAATCCCAGTAAGTAGTACATTTATCAGTGTTTTTGAATCCATGACAGTCAGCAATTGGGACCTCAGTTTTACAGAAACCTAGATTGTAAGAAAAAAGTCAGCTTCAAAGGAACCAATATGAATAGAAAGTGGAATAAAAATCCAGATAAAAAGAAGCCAGTATCTACATTAGTATCATAGGAACTCGTAGAGACAGTAGTTGGTGTTTGCAACAGTGTCAGTTTGTTTGTTTTTTTAAATTTCGTGCAAAGCGCTACACGAGGGCTATCTACGTTAGGTGTCCCTAATTTAGCAGTGTAAGACTAGAGGAAAGGCAACTAGTCAACATCACCAACCGCCAACTCTTGGGCTACTTTTCTACCAACGAATAGTGGGATTGATCGTCACATTATAATACCCCCCCACGGCTGAAAGGGCGAGCATGTTTGGTGGGACGGGGATTCGAACCTTTGCTCTTCAGATTGCGAGTCATGCGCCCTAACCACCTGGCCATGCCGGGCCTAATGGTAACTCAGATAACCAGAACTTTATATCGAAAACAGAGTAAACGGAAACCCAAACAACCAAAACCTGGCGTCTACATTAGTTTCACAGGATTCTAGACAGCCGAACCTACCGTCTACATTAGTCTCACAGGAACCTATATGCCAGAACCTGGATTCTACAACAGTGCAATAGGAATCCAGATAGCCGGAAGCTGATGTCTACAGCAGTGTCATGGAAATCTAGTTAGCCAGAAGCTGATGCTTACCTAAATCAGTAATTATGTTGACGAAGTTGACGTCTACAGCGGTGTCATAGGAATACATATAGCCACAAGCTGGCGTCTACAGCAGTGTTAGGAACACAGCTATCCACAAGCTGGTTTTTAACCCCAGAAAAGGGATTTTGTTCTTAGTAAAGGCGAAAGATACCAAAATTATTATTAGTTTACTTCTATTTCATTACTTGTTCAAAACAGAAAGTGAATAATAAGATTTTAGTAAATAGTAAATCAATTATACTTGTTTGAAAATTGACTTAAAACCTCTTTGACTGTATACTCTCTCCCATCGACTGTTTACTCCCACCCATCAGTTATTTACTCTCTACCGTCGACTGTCTACAGCCATCCGTCGATTATTTACTCTCTCCCATCGACTGTTTACTCCCACCCATCAGTTATTTACTCTCTACCGTCGACTGTCTACAGCCATCCGTCGATTATTTACTCTCTCCCATCGACTGTTTACTCCCACCCATCAGTTATTTACTCTCTACCGTCGACTGTTTACTCCCACCCATCAGTTATTTAATCTCTACCGTCGACTGTTTACTCCCACCCATCAGTTATTTAATCTCTACCGTCGACTGTTTACTCCCACCCATCAGTTATTTACTCTCTACCGTCGACTTTTTACTCCCACCCATCAGTTATTTAATCTCTACCGTCGACTGTTTACTCCCACCCATCAGTTATTTACTCTCTCCCATCGATTGTCTACTCCCATCCGTCGATTATTTACTTTCTCTCATCGAGTGTCTATTCTATCCATCAATTGTCTACACCCACCCATTGATTGTCTTCTAAAATCATGCTATATATATTCAAACATTCAAGAGTGATAAGTTCAACCTATTGTCACCGATTGATTAGCTACTCTCGTGCATTGATTGTATATTCTTAGCCATCGATTAGCTAGTCTTAACTATCGAGTGTCTACTCACACCTATCGAGTGATTGTCTTCGAAAACTCTGCTATATATATTCAAGCACTCAAGAGTGGTAAGTTCAACCATCGAGTGTCTATTGTCACCGATTGATTAGCTACTCTCGTACATTGATTGTATATTCTTAGCCATCGATTAGCTAGTCTTAACTATCGAGTGTCTACTCACACCTATCGAGTGATTGTCTTCGAAAACTCTGCTATATATATTCAAGCACTCAAGAGTGGTAAGCTCATCCATCTATTGTCTACTGTCACCAATCGATTAACTAGTCTCACCAATTAATTTTCTACTGCCACCCATCGACTAGCTACTCTCACCCATCGATTGTTTACTCTCCCTTTGAAAACCATGTTCTATACATTCAACCATTCAATAGTGATAAGTTAATTAACCGTTGTTGCAGTGTAACTTTTGGCCCAGATAAAAACATTAAAAATGTCGATTATTACTATATTCATGACAGGAACAATTATATTTATAGATATAGATCTTTACTATATCTATGACAGGAACAATTATGTTTAAAGATATAGATCTTTACTATATTCATGACAGGAACAATTATATTTAAAGATATAGATCTTTACTATATCTATGACAGGAACAATTATGTTTAAAGATATAGATCTTTACTATATCTATGACAGGAACAATTATGTTTAAAGATATAGATCTTTACTACTTATCTATGACAGGAACAATTATGTTTAAAGATATAGATCTTTACTATATTTGTGACAGGAACAATTATGTTTAAAGATATAGATCTTTACTACATCTATGACAGGAACAATTATATTTAAAGATATAGATATTTACTATATCTATGACAGGAACAATTATGTTTAAATATACAGATCTTTACTATATTTGTATTTGTGACAGGAACAATTATGTTTATTAACTTTTTATATCAACGTTTGTGATAGAAACGAGAAAAAGGAAAGACTATTACACCCACGTGGAATTTTTCCCTTAATGACGTGGACCCACATAAAATAATAAGAATATTTTTGTATTAAACATGTGGTGTAATACAACGATTGAAATATAAAGAAGTACTTATTTCTAGGCGAGTATAGGAACTTTCTCCGTAAATTTGTTTACAGTAAGTATTTTCCGTCACTACAGACAGACAGACAGATATATCGTATCTTTCTTTTTATATAAATCTCACGGGAACTGGTCTGGTGTAACTATTTTCTACCATCTCATTGTCTTAAAGTGAATTAAAGCTCTAATTTCAATCATTTAAGCAATGTTCACTCCAGACAACTATAAGAAAACATAATATAAAACTATAATACAATAGGCATGACCTTATGATTAGCGTGCCGGGCTTCGTAGCAACAGATCCACGGTTCGAGGTATGATTCCGCCAAACATGTCCTACACTTTAACAGTAGGTAAGTTATAAAAGTGGCATCCAATTCCTTTTTTTTCTGTTCCAACAAATTCTGGTCTAGTAAGTTACTATAAGTCCTTCAGGGTGAAATTCTAATCCCAAATGCATATATTTACACGATACAGTTATGTTAAGCCTCTTTAACCTCGTACAGGAGCGATGGCTGAGATTTGCCAATAAGAAAAAAATATCATTTCTTCTTGTTCACACTTGGTTGTACAGCTAACCCTCGCCACTTGATAGGTTTCTCATTAAACAACTTAATCTATTCTTCCACACACTGAACGAGTATTTAAGAATCTAATAACGGTTATCAGCATATAGCTGTTTTATCGTAAACTTTAAGTTTTGCTCCTGATGGCTATTGTACTTACAATTCTACAATACAAAAACCTAAAAGCTGTTCATTTTTAAGATAACTTAATACATTATTTAAAGATTGTCCTTACTAATACAGTTCTTTCTTTTGTATACACTTCTTAAAAAACGTAGATACAAGAGGTTTGGTTTTTGTATGGTAATTCTTCTAAGCTCACTTTCAACTCGAATAATCTTGTAGAATACTTCCATTTTGCAGCGGTATTCCCATCACCATTATTGTAAGTGTTAGAATTACAACGTAAAAGAAAAGAATATTAACTTTCGCACATTTTTCTTGAAACTTTGTAGAAATTTCTTACATTTTTATTGCTTCAAATAGATAATTAAAATGTAGCATTTCATATTTACGTTTCATTTTGATTATTCATTTGATTTTAAACATTACAGAAGTGCCGATCATTCATACTTATTTTTATGGGAATTTAGGAATTAATTCCTTATTCAGCTTTTTCAGAATTTTAATGAATATCTAACATACGAAAAGTTTAATCTAAACAGCTGCAACGAATTTTACCCAACTTATTTTAACAGTAGTGAACGCCCAATGTATCTCATCTTAGATACTCTATACTAGACAGACCGTATTTCATTGTCTGTTTATTCATTTTACATAAAACAGCTTTGTTCATCGGAGTAAATCTCCTTCTTTCTGTCGTCGAGAGTAACTAATCCGAGCGAGATACGAGTTCTCAAAACAAAAATCCCAGGAATCTTACTTGCCTTAACCTTAAAGGTCTTTCAATTTTAAATGTTAAAAAAATCATAGCATTCTGTTAAACTTGTCGAGAGCTTTTGGAGTTACAGGCCCTGTCGGTAAATTTTTATTCACAAAATATCTCTGTTTCAATAAAGAAATAAACAGATATGTTCATTAGTTAAACCTCCTAGTGGTATACTAAGAAACTTTTCACATATGGTTGTCTTTAAGTGCTCAAAATACAACACGTGTTAATGAGAGTAGAAAAAATGAAGTAATAACTAAGTAAATGAGTGCATAATATCTTTAATGTCTTTCGTTTTAGAATGTTTTCAGATAATACTAATCGCTGTACCTTAGCAAGTGGCCATCTCTTCGTTTTGTGTTCTGCCAAGGAGAGTCTTCGTATCGATAAGCTTTCCGAATCAACGGGGCGCACGAGCAACTCAGCTTGTTTCCCATGATTCCTCAACTAGAATTGCTCACCATCAGTTGTTGAAAAGTAGCAGGGTATTAAGCCTTCCATTTTTTCTCCTCAATCTGCAGTAGTATGATTCTGAAGGAGAAACAAAACAACACATTAAACATTCGATATTACGCAACTGTACAACATTTTGTGCAAAATATTTCAAACATGTTAGACTAAATGTGTATAAAACTAGTTAATGAATACAGGAAAACCACCAAATATTTCTGTATGACTATACAACCGAACCTGAAAAAAAACATAAATCATCACTAAAACAATTTGTGCCCAAACCACGTTACACCTATTTTCTTGCAAGTTTCAGGTGTTCACAAAATATTTTATATTTAAATACGATTTATTTAAAATGTAAACTTAAAAAATAATATTACGGATTACGCACAGATATTTTATGTCTCTAAGATACAGTACTGTGCAAAAGTGTTAGGACAAGATAATATCTTGTCATTCTTTCCATTTTATGGGGCTAATTCTTCTATTCCATTACAAAATGTAAATTTCAACACTATGGTAATGCTTCGCTGATCCCTGTGGACAAGTGAATGAGCCAGGGTGAGAATATTTAACATTCTTTAGAATTCCCATATATTTGTACTAAGGGCATATCACAAGGTTTCTGCTTGAATGAACATACTGATCAAACTTAGGATCTGAAATAACTGTCATGGTACCCCATGCAGTGTCTTAACCATATAGAAAGAAGCTATAAAAGAGCTAGCATATGGTACCGGTACATGCTAGAAGAAATCAATTTAATAGCACCCCACAAATAAACCTTGATAAAAACAGTGTCTAACACTATACATTAAATTTTTTTGTCATGCCACGGCCCAAAAAGCGTAGAGAATTGTCAGCAGAGCAGAGAGTTTGCATAAAAGCTTTACGTGGTGCTGGTTGGACTCTCTACAAATTGATGCAGACATGAAATACTCCCCAAACACTGTCAAGTACACCCTAGATCGTGATGCCGAGACATGTACATTTGAAAATAGAAAAAGAAGGAGCAGAAAACCTAAACTCAATGATACTGCTGTTAATTAACTTCGTTATGCAGCCTTCGGGACAGAAGGAAGACTGCCACTGATCTCAAGCATGAGATAAACGACCATGAACCAAATGACAGAGAAGTGTCCAGATCTACAGTATCAATAAG
>NW_013670659.1:8106-28396 GCF_000517525.1 Limulus polyphemus | reverse complement strand
TAATACACAGAATTTCCACAGTCAATACGTTTGCAATCTCGATAACAAAACACACACTTTATATTACCGTCACTACCGCTCGGTTGACTCAATTATCTGTCTCCATATCTATCTATCTGCAATCATCTCTTCGCTTTATTTGCCGGGCTTATATACTAAAAAAGAGGGCGCCTGGAACAGACTAGAGTTGCCAGGAAAAGTCAAGATTCTTCGAGAATCTCATCACGTGTTGCCAGTATCACGTGACTTCCGCTGTCGTAACACTAAGAAACTTCAAAGGTATTCGATTTCACCGTATTCTATTACGAATTTTATGAAGGAAACTAAGATACTGGTAAGGCGCTTTTTCTAACCACTCCACGGGTTCTGTAAACGCGCTTTAAGGGCATTAAACTACTGCATTGCCAAGGATATTGGACTTATATTACAGCATTCCGAGCACATACTACTTGACTCTCAAATTATATTACTAAACTTTTTGAGTAGAAAAGACAATTTGAAATCTTTCAGTAAAACAAAAAAGCGAAGTCAAGAGGCACGTATACCTAGAAGTACAAAAATGTTTTTATACATTTCAAATCTAAACTTTTTCCTATGGAGCTGGTTTCGAAAATCAAAAACGAGAAAATAATTTCCAACTGAAAAACACAACCAATGCTGTGGGAGGGAAACAATCGATTCTGTTTGTCTATTCCAACAAGAAGTCCAAAGTAATGGCAGTCGATGGAAAAAATATGCTGTTTAGATCCTACACTAGCATTGATCACATTTGGTCGAACAGTATGCCGCGTTTCGTCTAAAGAAAAACAATAGATAGCTGGATCTAAACTAATCTTCGGATGGCGAAACATTTTTTTTTAAAGTGCAATAGCCAATTTGACGAGAAAACATGCAGAGCCACAAGTGTCAGTCAATGCTATAAGAAACTCCCCATTCTAATAGAATTCAAATTATCAAACCATTCAGTAACAGGAAAGAATTATTCGAGATATGAAGCATCATCTATTATTTTGGTTTATAGAGGGCACTGTTTATCAAGTAGAGAAGAATACACAACCTTCTAGACTTTCAACACAAAACGTCTTTGCTTGTTTCACCCCGTGTTTTCACAAAGAAAGAGCATAAGTTATCGAATTTTTTAGTTTTTGATTATAAAATTGTGTCTTAATAATGTTTCACTGCTTACAAAGCGATATAGGTATATTTCTAAACCTACCCAAGAAGCCTGGATTTTTCCCTTCGTAAAACTTGTAGTCAGTTAAGGCTTATCTTTTTTTTACTAAACACAGTTATCTTGGTACTTGATTTTAACATCATAAAAACAGTAGTAAAGTGGATTGTATCTGGAAAACTCCTTAGTATTTAATTACAGTTCTTTAGCATTTTACCAGATAAACGTTACTAACACTAATAGATTTGCTTCACGCTTTACAGACTCTCAGAGTCAATCAATGTGTTTTGGTCACGTATTTTGAAAACAGTAAGTAAATTGTTTAACTATTTATAAATCTTGTAGTTAATCAACGAACGTTTTTTTTTTCTCTGAGGAATACAAATAGTGCGTAATTTGTTTTACAGTTTCTATACTCTCTGAATTAGTTCATAAACCACACCATATAATATATATATGTAATATAATAGTGTGGAATTTATGTTACAATTTATCAACTCTTGGAGTTAAGAAGAGTGCTTGGTTTATAAACCCTGCAAATAAGTTGTAATTTGTTTTATAGTTTATAAACTCTCAGAATCAAGAAGTTGTTTTGTTCATAAACCGTACAAATAGTGTGTAATCTGTTTTACAGTTTATAAACTCTCAGAATCAAGAAGGTGTTTTGTTCATAAGCCGTACAAATAGTGTGTAATTTGTTTACAGCTTATAAACTCTCAGAATCAAGAAGGTGTTTTGTTCATAAACCGTACAAATCGTGTAATTGTTTTACAGTTCATAAAATATTGAAATAAAGAAGGTGTTTTGTTCATAAACCGTACAAATAGTGTGTAATCTGTTTTACAGTTTATCAACTCTCAGAATCAAGAAGGTGTTTTGTTCATAAACCAGATGAAAATTTCAATTTAATTTTGAACAAGTTTTAACTGTTGTTTAGAATTTTCAAAAAAATCTACATAAGGGCTATCTAATCAAAGCAGTCCCTAATTTTGAACTTACTACAGGAAGGCAGCTAGTATAGCAGCACCCATCACTAACACTAGGGATACTCTTATCTGACCCAATAGTGGGATTTGATCATCAATATTATAGCGTACTCACGGCCTCAAAAAGTGGAGCTAGTTTTTTAGGCAACGGGATCTGAACAAAGATACCTCGGATTCACAGTTCAGACACGCTAACCCCTGGGCCAAACTTGGACAGAACATATTTTAAACGTATTGGTTGAAGCTCTCTGTATACAGGTATGTGTGTGTGTGTGTGTAAGTGTATTTAAGCCACAAACATAAAAATTGCATACAATAAAAAGATATAATTAATGATTTCAACACAATAGTTTTGAAGGTAAGTTTCTTAAAGTTTATCTTCGATTTTTGTTTAACGAAACCACGTGTAGCTAGCTAGCTTTTTGATAACTTAACATCACAAAGGAATTACGTTAAATAAAGGTATGGTCGAGAGCAACAAAAAGGGGGGGGGGGACATAAAACATATAAACACTATTATAAAGAATTCCACTGTGGCGACATTCAGTTCATCAGCATTAATCAACTAATGGTGTGCTCATTTAAATAATGACTCATTCATTCGACGAAGAAGAAATATCGTCCAGCAGGGAATTCCCACTTTTAAATAATGACTTATTATTCCCACATTTAAATAATGACTCATTCATTCGACGAAGAAGAAATATCGTCCAGCAGGGAATTCCCACTTTGAATCATCCAAGAGAAGGCGCGCTAACCTTAAATATACAACAATGATGTTTGTGAAACTGTTTCCACGTGACACAACTGTTTTTCTGTTGGTTTGTTTAAACAGCAGTTGTTATTTCGAACTGCTTAATATTTGTGCACCGATTCTTTGCAAAAACATTTACGTGAAGTATTTCCTTATAACTTCTTAATATAATCAGTATATAGGCTGTTATCGTTGTTTTTATTCAAATCAATTGCTTATTAACTTAATAGGAAAGAAATATAGAACACTTAAGTACCTTTCAATAATTTTTTTAAATTTAATTGTTGGTGTTATAAAAGATAGAATGTAGTGATTACAATTAATACGGGTAGCTGTTATACCGCTATAATAATAATATTACAAGGTTCTTTTGGTTGTATTGTTACTTGACAATAGGGGATTATAGCTTCACTGTTTATTATTGTAAGATTACACTCTACTTGGCTATTAATTGACTCTCACATGCTATAGGCATTTCCCTACAAAGTTTTACATTATCACTTTAAATCTTCTTTAGAATATTTTAGAGGACGCTGCTTAACTGCCACCTTTTTTTCTTTTTCACTAGTAGCAAATTCGTAAGCACATTAAGAACAAATAAATGAAAGGTTTTGCTCGTTAGTCTTAAACACAAAGCTGTGTGATGTGCTGTGCCCAGTGCAGGAATCGAATCCTAAATTTTGGCATTATAAGTCCTCGGTCTTCAAGCTTACCGCTGAGATAACGGAAGGGTGAGGTGGAGGGGAGGAGAAAAAAACGCGAAGAAATACTTTAGTATATGAGATAAACTATGACAATTTTTTTTGTGTCTTACTACTTAAAGAGGCAGTTTTTATATCTTAAAAATCTTGAAAATACGAAAATCGTATCTTAGGTAGAAAGTATTGAGTTTTCACGGAATCCCCGGACTCTGGCACTTCTTCGTTTATACAGAGTTCGGGCACGATAAAGTGATTAATCTTCTAACGGTTGGCATTAATCTGTAATACAACAGAAGCACAAAATTGAGCAAAAATAGGCCCATCAGTACCAAAAGTCTCGTGTTTAATAGAGTTATGTATTTCATGGCATTGGAAGCACCGTGAATATTTGGAAGAATATCACTGATTTTAGAGATCTAACCTAATATCTTGTAATTGCTATAAAATATGTTTATTACCCGCTTCGTTTACTATGAGATCTACTAATCCATTCTGTCGCTCATTTATTCTGTTTTCCCGCTTGTCACAGTTCCGACGAATGTAAACTTTCCACCCGTAAATTCTACTTTTAAAAGAATTATTGTCCAATAACATTTTGTTAAACTCACTGGAAAGACAGGAAACTCCCGTTAGATATAAATTTTTAAACAACCTTTTAAAATGTATTTTACGGAAGATTGCAATACGATTTGTTGAAGAAATTTGAAATTCGCTTTTTTAACATCGTTATAAAAAATCTTATTCTAATCCCGTTGCGGAGAAAAACAAATGTGAATGTGGGGGAGGAGGCACCGATGACTGAATTCATCATATTTGCTATGTTGAAACAGTGGATTTTCCTAATAGTTATACACAAACACAAGTCTCTATTCCCCATTCAAGGAGATACTTCACTACTAGGTCAAAGGTTGAAGGCAAGTACCTCAAGTTTCCCCCCACCCCACCCGGTTCAACCGCCTGTGCTTGCAGAACTGTCTGTTCGATATTTTAAACGCACGTGGTCACCAGTACGTTCGCATCAAAATGAACTAGGACCTACATCAGTTCAGGCATCTGTCAGTTTGATAGACACTAACCATTATTGTAAAGATATACAGGTGAGTTGTACTTACTAGAGGAAACCTTATTGCGATGTGATGTTTTACGATCCTCAATATCACATGAAAGGCAAACTTCTTCAAGGAAATATATTATTAGTTAAATAAAAATTGCCATTGAAACCTAAGGATTCTTATCTGCATTTTGCTATGATAATGGACTGGAGAAAACTGTCTGTGCATTGTTGGAATCACTTTCATCAATAGATCGAAATTCACAATCTTAACTCATAAAAACGTTATTATGCTTTCCATTGCTCTCTCTTAGTATTCAGGTATTGATATTTTCGAACCTATCTTTTTTATTGGGATGTGATTAAAGTTTGAAGATTTTAGTTCTAGGTTTGTTTGTTTCAAAATGTTTGTGCAAAGTTACACAATGAAATATTTACGCATAACTGTCTCTAATTTCCAACTAACAGACTAGAGGGAACAGCTAGTCAACAGCAACTACCGCCAACTGTTGGGTTTCTCTGACACAATACTGGGATATGACCATCACTCTTAAAGTCCAATCAAGGCGCCAAAATGCGGAACACGTTTTTACGGCAAAAGGTCGGGAATAATGTACAAATAGAAAGATATTAAAAACAAATACAACTTATTTATTGTGTTGGGAAAATCCATATATCAATTTATTTATCAGAGTGATAGGCACGTATAAGAAACTAAATATATATCTCTATTTATTAGAAGAAAACCCCGATGAAAACTATTATTACTTTATCACTTTATTTATTGGCGAACCGTTTTGGCCATAGTGATGTTCTTCACTAAGGTATAATACGATTTTACATAATAACAGATTGTATAGCCAAAAATTAACTGTCAGCAGCTAATAACTCGAAACTATTTTTCAATTCCTCGATCCATACTAACTCATATTGGTTCATTTTGAAAAATATAATTTATGTATGTAGAATCATGGTATAAACAACGTTACTGTTCTTTTCTCTTGTAACGAGATTTGAAGCATTTTTTTCTAAACCACAGGTATTTCCAACACATCATTCATAACTTATTGAAGCAAATGCTGTCATTAATCGCGTGTAATGACATATTACACATATGCACATGCGCTCATGGAATATTGTCGATCTTTTTATAGCTAAACGTGACCCATCTCATTCGTAATCATTAAAAAAAATCGTGCAGCGCCAGTGAATTTTGAATAACGAAATTAGTGTTGTGAAAGATCTACACAACTAAATTTCTTCTGTCAGATTGTTACTTAGAGAAGAAAGGCCAGAGTGACGCCCCAACGCCTGAGAACTCTCATCTAGTATTCCATATACTTTGTTCTCCATTTTTTTACACAAGTTGAGCATGCATACTTACTTACCCATACTTGCATTTCTTACCCGGATGATGCTGTCTTCGAGATGGGTGAGACATGCCATTTAGAGGCTTAGCTGTCGTCTACAACAATTTATATTATTATGTATTTCATGATTGAACTTAATTAATAGCAATGTAGTAATACACCAACTATTGTATTCCTGCAAACCTAACATTATGAGGCGTTCACCATTTACGACAAACGTGATAACGTGCCTTTAAATTTAAGCCAATGAATGACATCTTTAGATATTTCGAGTGACGACTCTGATTCTTCTTTGTATAAGAGTTAAGAAATCGAGCTTTATAGTAATACGAGAAGATTAATCTCAGTGTTTGTAGTTCAAACTTTACTCCAAATCCGAGTTAAATATCTTAAAGTATTCACGTTAAACTGGTTTACTCTGTTTTACTTTGATGTGTTTTGGTTTTTGTTCTGACTTCAGACTGAGACTGTTAGCTTCGATACATTCGGTACTTACTAATGGGTTTTACTTCACTTCAAAGTGGTTGAATAACCAACGTTCTTCATAGCAATGCTTTAAAACAGGTATTCACATCATTTTCAAGTCAATGTAATAAACTAGACATGTTTGAAGCTTAAGGATAACATCATCTATCAATCTTCTAGTTCAACTGATGAGGATAAATAGAACTCTAAACAACATATAGTTCTCAACCAGCCATATAATATAAGCAAGTTTGTTTCCCATTAAAATCCGTATTGTTTGTTTGTTTGTTTTTGAATTTCGCGCAAAGCTACACGAGGGCTATCTGTGCTAACCGTCCCTAATTTAGCAGTGTAAGACTAGAGGGAAGGCAGCTAATCATCCCCACCCACCGCCAACTCTTGGGCTACTCTTTTACCAACTAATAGTGGGATTGACCGTAACACGGCTGAAAGGGCGAGCATGTTTGGTGTGACAGGAATTCGAACCCGCGACCCACAGACTGCGAGTCGAGCGCCCTATCCACCTGGCCATGCCGGGCCTAAAAAAAAATCCGTATTACCACAAAGTGAGGAAAATACAAGTAAGTGGTAATTCTAATTGGAAGCTAGAGACTTCTAACCGTTGTGGCTTCAGTAAACTACGTAATAAGATTTGCAGACTGCACGGAACAGTTAAAGGCTAAATGGAATCTATGTAAATATAATAGTACTGTTTGTTGTATGTAAATGTAACTACTTCGCAGGGCGTGGATGGATCTTCATCAAAATTGGTGAAGGTTTATTGGATCCATGGGGATATAAGTTGCGGTTTCACTTTTTGTGTTTTGCAGTTTTTATGGGCGTTTTTTTTTTTAGTAATCTCGCACAATCTCGTCTTATTTGTTACTTTGAAATGAATCATGCAAGGCTTAAAAATTTCCAAAATGTTCATCAACATGGCTAGACTTGAGAGAAGATATCGGGATATTTCACTCGTGTGAACAATCATAGAAGAATGAGGGCTGACCAGTCAAGGAAGGATGTGAATTAGCTGCTAATGTTTAAAAATGTTGTTAGCAGAACATGAAACTTCTTTCAATCCAATTGCTCGGACATTTGAACAAGGAGACCATCATTTACAACACATGCGATTTTGGCTCGTTGCACTCGAAGGAAACCTGTTCCGAAATTGATTCAGATGTTCATAGCCGCATTTGGACGCCAAGTTAGAGATATTTCACAAGGCTGATCTGTATAACACACATCCAATGAAGCGTGTCCTTCTCACAGCAAGACATAAAACAACTCGCTTGCAAAGGTGCCAAAAGCAGATCCATTATACCTCCGGCACACGAAGCAATATTATATTTCCAGATGCATCGCGCTTCACCATGAAGCCAGATAATAAAAATAAGCGTATGCTTATCTGGAGAGAATGTGGCCAAATTCAACTTTATTATTATATCAAACATCAAAAATATGGCAGTGATGAAAGTTTAATATGAATAGGAATAGGTATTAGTGAAAATACTGACATTTACATCCTATGCTACGAAATGGTACCATCAACAACCCACATACGTTGTAGGACACGCATTCTATAAGTCTTTGTACACTGGTATAATTGTTCCTGAATTTACCCTAATGGAAGATAACGCCTGCTAAGTTGGTAGACACATTCCTTGAAGAAGATGGGATTGACAGAATTGAGATCTACACGCATATATGGGATAGTCTTGGGAGACGTATCACATCCCTGAACGTGATTCCAGATACTACAATATCAGACAGGTCGAGGATACTTCAAGACAGGTATGCAACATCAATGTCAGACTGCCTTTGCTGTTGGTAGTTACTATATTCCTTACTGACACGAAACGTCATGAACTCTCAAAACTTTTATTTACGAGTTTAGGAAAAATTACCAATTATTTACGTTTCAGCATGCGTGATAAACCATTAGATACCTGATTTGCATAAAAACAGACTCAGGAGGTGATTGACATTATTCTATGACAGTGACATTACGTTGGCGTAGCTAAGCTGTCTTAAAATTCAGATAACCTTTAAATATTTTGTGCATTGTAGTCTCTAAATCTTCTATTTCTTTCCTAAGTGAGATAGCCTTGACGTCAGTGACATGGATCTTGTTCCGATATAGTCTTAATCTCTCGTCAGATTATTGTAATGGGTTCTATTCTATTGTGAGATACTTAGTTTTGAAGTATTGGCTTATGTATTTAATGGGTTTTAGGCCATGGTAATGGAAACTTCTAAACTTTAAGCTACCGACATAAAAGTCTCTTAACAAGAAAAAATGTTTAGTTTTAAATGGTTATGCTCGGTATGTAGCAGAAAATTTTGTTTCAGGTTAAGCATGAAGGTACACAATGGGCTATCTGTGCTCTGCCCACCACGCGTATCGAAACCCGGTTTCTAAGTTGTAAGTCCGCAGACATATTGCTGTGCCACTAGGGGGCGTTTTATCTTTATATAAAGTAAATATATATTTTTCCACGCCAGATTAAAACGAGGTTCCTGCGGCGAAAATCTTACTTTGTAAAATATTCGAATACTTTAACAAAAAAAGAAACCTATCGGTGTAGTATCGTATTTATTCGGGTAATTCTAACAGAACTAGCGCTATCTTAAGTGATATATTGTATTTATTCGGGTAATTCTAACAGAATTAGCGCTATCGTAAGTAATATACCGTATTTATTCGGGTAATTCTAACAGAATTAGCGCTATCGTAAATTATTTATCGTATTTATTCGGGTAATTCTAACAGAATTAGCGCTATCGTAAATGATATATCGTATTTATTCGGGTAATTCTAACAGAATTAGCGCTATCGTAAGTGATATATCGTATTTATTCGGGTAATTCTAACAGAATTAGCGCTATCGTAAGTGATATATCGTATTTATTCGGGTAATTCTAACAGAATTAGCGCTATCGTAAATGATATAGCGTATTTAATTTCAACAGAATTTAGTTTGAATCGGAATGTGGCATCTTAGGCGACACGTAAATCAAAGCTATGAAATTCGAGTAACACTAACCATACTATTAACACGTTTTTTGTTGATGTTAACTTCACCTAGTGAAAAATATAATTATTAACCTTAAGTAAAAATGAGCAAAATAATTTTGGTTGAATGAAATGTTTTCGTGTGATATTTTTTCTTTTTATCTATCCAACTACCTACCTATTTCTCTATCCATCTTTCTGTCTATCTGTTTGTCCTTTTCTTCCACCTAATCATTTATTTGCCAATTTTTTTTCTCAATATTTAACTTATAAATGCCACAGACTTTTAATTCAGGTTCTGCAATGTAAGCTTTTATCAAAATCAAAATTATTACTTAGGTAAAGGGGTTAAAGTGCTCACAAAGAGCGCCAAGTCTCGTGGTGCTGTTCACTGATATGCAAATGTACAATGAAAAGTAGGCTAAACTTTCATCGAGTGTATGAATCTATTGCGGACCAAATATGTAAAGATTACAGCGAAAAATGGCTGTAGACAGACAGGCAGGTAATGAAAGGATGGGGAGTAAACTTGCTTGCTTCGTAAAACGATTCAGTAGATCTACTTTGAGCAGGAGTTGGCAACATGCCAAACGTGGAGTAGTCATCTCGATCAATATTTTCAAAGTCATTGATCTATCTTGAGATGAGCCTCAACATGAAGGGGAAAGGCCGCAGATATTAAACGCCCCCTCTTTTCTTCACTACGGTTTCGGTCACTTTTTTCTTGCTCACCGAATTCTTCTGGCCACATTCCCCGAATTATTATGTCAAACAACACGGAATTGTCGGATTTTTATCCTTCGTAACCGTTAGACTACGTAGGAAATGCTAAATTTGAAAAAAGATTTTACTATAAATAGCATCCTAAAGAAACTCGTTTGTATAAAATTTCCAGTGAGAGCGCCCCCTAGTGGCACAGCGGCATGTCTGCGGACTCATAACGCTAGAAACAGGGTTTCGATACCCGTGGTGGGCAGAGCACAGATAGCCCTTGTGTAGCTTTATGCATAATTAAAAACAAACAATCCAGTGAGAGCAGCCTAATATAAGAAACCTAAACTAAACTGCCTGAGTTAAATGTCAGCAGCGTTCAAACTTTAATAACATATTTAGTATCCAATGATGTATGCAAAGAGCTAATAGTTTAGGTACATTTTAACGGTGTTCGATCAAACTGAAAAGAACACTGTCACCTATAACTCAAAAATATATTTACAGTAGTATTTCAATGGGTAAACACCGTGTATGTCCCTAGTTCGAGTCCCATTGCCATAAAATAGCGTTCCACACTTAGGGTACGTTATAAGAGTGACGGTCAATTCCCACTACTCAGATAGAGTAGTGCAAGAGTCACCGGAGGGTTATGTTGACTATCTCCCTTTCCTTTAGTCTATCAGTTCAAAATTAAGGACGGCTAGTTAAGCTAGTCCTTGTGTGATTTGAGAATATCCGAAACAAATGAACATTATGTGAAATGATCCAAACATTCTAAGTACGTAACAACAAGCTGATAGCGCGTGCCATTAATCGTTCCAGGTCAAGATCGAAGCTCTTGTAAGAACGGGTCTTCTCTTCAGTAATTACCCTTCTACGTCCTGCCTTGGAAGAGTTATCAGTAACAATGATATTGTGGGTGATAGTATTCCATTCAAAATTAGTTCGAAGTAATTTGCATTAATACACGAAACAACAGTTTGGCAGCATGATTAAGTTTAGTACTTAGTCCATTTCCATTTTAACTTTTTTTTCGTCGCTGATTCGTTGATTCTTCTATAGTTTTCTCCTTCCGTTTGCTGATAATATCAAATTTCCATAATTATTACAATACAGTGCAAGAGATCATTCCTAATTTATAATCGAATCAATTATTCTCCGACAAAAGTATTCTTCATTTCCTCTGCTAACTTATAAACTTATACTAATTCATTTTTTCCATTGAAAATTCTAACAAATTTATTCATAACTAATTTTTCTTCTCAACAAATATTCTAGTTGCAAATCCTTTATACTATTGTTGTTACATTTTGGTGGTAAGTTTATGGACTTATAACGCTAAAATACGGAGTTCAATTCCTTGCGGTGAACAAAATGCAGATAGCCCGTTACGTAACTTTAAAACAAAGAAAAACAATATTACATTTTAAAACCCTTGGTATTACTGTCATCATACGTTAAAAGTTATTGTCGCTGTTTTTGTTATATAGGCTATATGCATTCTTAAGTAGGAATTTCATTGTAAATACCCATTCCTCGACACAATTCCATGACGCATATTCGTGCCTCGTCCAGGATTTCAACAATTTTTCAATTATATTCGTGATAAAAATCCCGATAGGATACAGCAGCGAATATTACATTTATTAGTTTCCAATGACTTCGCCCGCTTTTAGCATTCAAAACCGTAATCCACCAGCTTGATTTAGTAAGTGGTATTTCATGTTGCTTTCGCCAGTTAACATCTTTTCTTCTGGAGTTCAATTAAAAAAATAAGCATGTAAACCTGTTAAGAATAATAATTAAAAGGGTGTTGTAACCACCTGAAGAAATTACAATAATTGTTTGGAGTAACAAAGTATCGTTTAAAACAACGTGAGTAACTTTTTTAATGACTTAGGGGTGACAGAAATATTTTCTTTACGTTAACCTTCTTTATTTTCTGACGATTTTAAGACATTTATTCATTTATATTAAAGTATTTATTTATAACTATTAAATATAAATGTCCTTCTTTTGTGAACTTAGTGTTAACACCAAAACTATTGATTCTAGAACACAATATCCATACAATGTCTGGGATACTCGGCTCACTCGAAACTCCAGTAGATCAATAGTTTATGTACCAGTTGTATTTCAGATGTATTGCTACATTCTGTTTAGAACTATAACACTCGAGTTTTTTAATAATCATCCAATATCAAAAACACGATTTATTTAACGTTTTCACCTCTTCAGTAAGGTGTTCAAGATAAAGACAAACGTAGGGTATAACTTATGGCCTTTATAATTTTTCTGGGACTTCATAATGCAAATAACATCTTTTATTATTATTATTATTTTCGGTTTATACGTAGTTCAATGAATTTGGTGAGCAATGTTAACTGAATTAACAAAAACAACAAATAAGATTATCAGTAATATGGCTATTTCCACCCCATAAGGCCTAGACCTCATACTTTTATAATTTGGGGCTAATCAAAGAACAATGCTGAAATAACCTTGACGTATGGCCTATTCCCAATCAAACAGCAAGGCCACAATAGCCTTGACGTATGGCCTACCCCCAATCAAACAGTAAGGCTGCAATAAAATGCACACAAAAAAAATCAAAAGTACAAAGAATGTCTTCCGATCGAAATTGAAACTATTTTTTTCCAAACAATTTACGACAAATCACCTGGTTGACATTTAATGTTATTGTTCGTAATGTTTTTTAAAACTTCACAGCTATCGATCTCTTACACCTAAGTAGAGACAAAAAACATTACATGGTGGTACACTGGTACTTCACCGAGCTCACAAGAGATAAAGAAAACACCCAATTTCACATGATTCGATGAATAAGGAATATGGCAGCAAACGTGTTCTGTACATATTCAACTAGCAAAACAATGTACCTTGATTTTTCTCTGTAAGTGAAAGATCACAATTTTTTTACTGTGTTGTTAAAGCTGTTATTTATAGGTTAACTTTCTGATGGGGGATTTTGTTTTGTCAATGTCCCGGGTATATATGGTTAACGGTAGTGTAATTTTCTATTATTAAAAATACTATTTATTGGTTAACTTTCTATTGGGAACTGGGTTCTGTCACTATCCCTCGACTGAACCGGGTATATAAGGTTACCTGTAGTGTAATGTATTATTGATTCATAACCTGACTGTTGGTGTATTGAAAGACGATAAGACGTGCGTGCCAAGTGCGTGATAAACTAGTAAATAAAACTTTTTTCCAGTACTAAAGCAATAATTTCTTATGTATCGAAATATTATTTTAATCGCACAGTTTACAAAAGTACCTAAGGTTCTGTAAGGAATTCAACTACGGTCATATATGCGTGTGTGTGTCAATCGTCAAACTCTTTAATTATCCAATATCAATCTAACGAAAAACATTACATTCTTGTTAATTCTGTTATTGGATAACAGCATTTATTGATAAATACTAAACGAAAAGAACTGACAACTTTTATAAATATAAAATATTAGTAGAGTAGAAAAAAGAAATACAACAAAATATATCTACATCAAATTGATAAAGTTTCCAGAACGTTTTTATACTGCTTTCTCAATTTACTATTTAAAGATTTACAGTATACATTATTCGTTTATTATGGTAGCTGAACATCGACACCAGAGTTAAACAAACGAATTTAGTCAACACAATGAATGTACTGGTGGTAAAATATGAACCTTTATTACGTCTCCTACCTGACCCTTAGTAACACTCGCGTGTTTTGTTAATAAACCTTTACTACGTTTCCTACCTAACCCTTTTTAACATTCGCATGCTTTGTTGATATGCTTTTATTACGTCTCCTACCTGACCCTTAGTAACACTCGCGTGTTTTGTTAATAAACCTTTAGTACGTTTCCTACCTAACCCTTTTTAACATTTGCATGCTTTGTTGATATGCTTTTATTACGTCTCCTACCTGACCCTTAGTAACACTCGCGTGTTTTGTTAATAAACCTTTAGTACGTTTCCTACCTAACCCTTTTTAACATTCGCATGCTTTGTTGATATGCTTTTATTACGTCTCCTACCTGATCTTTAGCAACATTCGTGTGCTTTGTTTACTTCTCCTATGTGACCCTTAGCAACACTCGCATGTAGCTTTGTGTTTAACTAAAAACAAGCAAACAAACTACTATAATACTAACTTTAATGAAATAATCAATGTACAGAGAAAGGAAATGTTGAAAAATATCAAATAGAATTAATAATATTTACTTTACCTTCTTTGAATGTCATTGCTTAATTTCTTCATGCAAAGCTGCTAATAGCTTATCTGCAATCTGTTCACTGCGGGGAATCGAACCCCGGATTTTAACCTTATAAGCCTGTAAACTTACTGTTTCCACTAGTGACTTCTTTGAATGCGTAATTTATTTCAGTTTTTCCAGCTATTTATCGTCACAGTTTCAACTGTTAGCCTTTTCACATATGTTTTCTTTAAACTTCGTTTTTTTTTGTCTCTCCTTTGAACCACAGGAGCGGTTTTATCCTCGTCAAAAGCAGTAAATCTCAGCCAGAGCTCATTAATTGTTCCACGTGATCTTTCCTACGCATAAACCTAATTGTTTTCGTACGTTTTGGTTTATAAAAAAAAATTATGTAGCTTTCAAATATGCAATTTAGAGCATAAAACATATACCAATCACTAGAATAGAATGTCCTAAAACTACTATAGTTTATCTGGCTTTTTATATAAACAGGAAATACGAAGCTCGCACACAAAGAAGAATGGACGACATACTGTCATTCTATGGCTGCCAAAATCAAGTAGCTGTGATGAGTTTGTGCTTATAATTGGTTGGAACTATAGAAGCCTATTATTGAAGTTAAAAGTTAAAAGTTTCTGAAATTGACTAATCTGAGCTCATATGCTTTCTTGATGAGCCTTTTTTGTACGTCTCGTACCTAACCTTCATTACGTCTACTATAGCTAAGCCTTAGGAACT
Source organism: Limulus polyphemus (assembly GCF_000517525.1). Classification (NCBI taxonomy): domain Eukaryota; kingdom Metazoa; phylum Arthropoda; class Merostomata; order Xiphosura; family Limulidae; genus Limulus; species Limulus polyphemus. The sequence continues at coordinate 13,204 of NW_013670659.1, read as the reverse complement.
CTCACGTGCATTTTTGATGCACCGTTATTATTTCTCTTACCTAAACCTTAGGAACAATCGTGTGCTTTATTGGTGAACCTTTATTACGTCTCCTACCTAATCCTTGGCAAAACGGCTGAGTGTTTTTTGATGCACCTTTATCACGTCTCCTGTACCTAAGCCTTAGCAACATTCGCGTGCTTTATTCATGAACCTTTATTCCGTCTCCTACCTAGCGTTTAGCAACACTAGCGTGCTTTGTTGATAGAAATTTACGTAAAGAAGAAACAGGTTGCTGTTGGTTTTACTTGATTATATGTGTTCATGTATATATTTTGTTGTTGTTTTTTTTCATGAATACGTGCCAGTTTTTAGACTTAGAGTGCCAGTATTTTGGTTTGAGTTGTTTTGGAGGTGTTACTTAAGCAATGTAAAACATTGACTAGTTTTTTTATATAAACTGATGTTAAAAACTTCTTTCTTCTCCTAATGTTTACATCATGGCAAGTGCGTGATAATTGATAACAATAGCATGGTAATAAAGTGAATATATCACAATAACGATAACAAAAAAATTACTGTTCTTCTATTTTAAAAGAACACTAGGAATTAAACGTTATGAAACTGATCGTTCCACTTCACTGTCGGGTACGTTGATTCAGTATATGTACGTCACTCAGATTGGTACGTACACTGTGTTCCAAAACTTACTGAAAAAACGCACTTTCAAAAATGACATGCTACATTTTGCACCTTTTACCAGTCACAATCTGGACTTTGTTACTAGCGTTTGCTGGCAGTCGTTAATACGGCTTCTGGTGGAATAGACCGACACTCTTCTTGTAAAAGAATCTTCAAGTGTTGTGTTTCAATATATCCCAGAGCGGATTCAAATCTGAGATCTTCGTTAGTCAAGACAGATTCTGGACACAATGTGTAAAACGACATTGATCAGTATAGTGTTGAAAGGGGTTAAGTATTTTTCTCACAGAATTCCACCAGTGAAGACAATATAGAATTTCCAAAATGTTACAATACATTCATATGTCCTTTAACTGTTACCGATACGTCAAGTCCAAACAAAATAAAATGCCCAGATAGTGTTACTCACTGTCTCCCCTAGTGTTCGTGGGTTGAGAATCTGTCGTATCCTAGCATTCTTCAAACCCAGACGTTCCCCGGTTGAATAGCGGTAAGTCTACGGAATTACAACGCTAAATCAGAGGTTCGATCCCCTCGGTGGACGCAGCAGATAGCCCGATGTGGTTTTACTATAAAACACACACACGCACACACACTCAAACTTAGACACAATCTCCCAAATCAGTGGACTTCATAAAACATTACACTTTCCAAAACGGGCAATGTCATACAGTGGGCTGGTGGGAGTCACTGGGCATTTGCCCAGTTGTCAAGTGCATCAGTCTGCCTCAATATATTAGTTATCCCAGTCACAAAAATATAATGTAGATTAACACTAGCTGTCACACATTATGCCACTTTCATAATATACATTTGTTCGAATGAACAGATGTATAAAACTGACTAATAGGGTTCATCGCGTTTGTTGATGGTTTTTCATTACTTTTCACCACAGTTTTTACATTCAACACAGAATGAGAACTGACACGTTGCACTTATAACTACGATAAGCTTATGGGTTGTAACCAGTCCACGAAATTCAACAGGATAGAGGCCCTTGCGTTCAGTGAATGTGTTGGCCTGCAGACCTGAATTATCACTGCACCATTGGGTAATGAATTTAATGGTATATATATATAAAGTTTTTAAATAAACACATTTTGAAGTTAGAATGATCCGAAGTGTAATTAATTTTGTGTGGCTGGGACATTATTCCACGTAAGTACGTTAAGCTGATTTTTCACTTCTTTAGCATATTACACATACTGGGTTTGAGTAGCAGTAGGCGGTCGCAAGTGTCTTGTACATTCATACCATCAATGCTGCAACTAATAACCATCCCTCTGTGGTGGTCCGTGTTCTTCTTTCCTGGTAACCTCTTGATATTAACTAGGTGTCTGAAGTTTATAAAGAAGCATTTTATAAACATAATTTACATATATTAACGCAGTGGTTTGTCACGGCAGATGTGAGGAATGGATCCATGGAAGACATGTTTAGCATCTTTATATTTGGTTCGCAAATTTCACTAGAAATAATAAAACATAAACAACAAAAGGGAGTATTAAACAGAGATGAAGGGCCATCAAGTTAAAGCATTGATATTTGATGTGATGTAATATAAAAGTTGACTAAGGAATTATGTAAATACAAAAGCAATGTAATATCATGTGGCAGGAGAAAATTTATAAGTTAGTATGTCTTGCAGCTAACTCCTGAAGATATTGAAACATTGTGCACGTTGATCTTTTATTATTTATTGCATTTTAGACAATACACAAGTGTAGATCATTCATATTTACCCATATCTTCTTGGCGTCCCCACCTTAGAGTTCAACAGTTTCATGTCACATAATTGGTTTCTATAAGTTCTGATGGTGACTTGAGTTAACATTTGCTTCACATTTGTGAAGTTCAAATTTTTTATTACTATAAGAAGCTTGCGGCAATCATAAAGCTAGACAATAATTTCCTTTTTATTCTTGGTATCATATAAAGTGTATTTTTTAAATGGAAACCGTTGACGGCTTCAATAAAAATTTTAAAATTATGTAAATATGAAACGCTGATTTTAATTGTTTATTACATTTAAGATATGGATATTTCAGTAAAATCATAAATTAATAGTCTACAGCAGCGTTTCTACGAACCACAATATTATAAACCAGTGTTCATGCTGTTCCTTTCTCCAAAATACCTCTGAAGTTACCAGACGGGACTTCTGCGCATTTAACTTTTTTAAATGTGGTGATGGAAGTCAATATTCACGAACAGTGGGAACCTGAGTAAGGTTTGTCAAAATGTATGTTCTAAAATAGACCTCGCGTCCATCGTAAGCTTGTTATAAATGAAATTGTATTGCTGGACAGTAGTTTGTAATTATGACCATCAAAATGAGCACAATAAATGATAAAGAAAGTAGTTCCAAAGGCAGAGTGGATCCTGGAACATTTGTTTGTATTAATAGATATAACTCCTTTGTAGCATTTCATCTTGAATATTTACTGAGAATGTAACTAGTTGGGGGATTACTGTTTCAAAGCTTTTCGTAATATCGTGTATAGAGATTTTCTATTAATACTCAAACTGCTGACTTCTCTTTATACTCCTTTCAAAGAAATTTTAGTAGGCAGTAGGATGAAATCTTGGATAGTTTCCTATGGACTGCTCCTATCTTATGTTTAGTTTAGAGACGACGTTTTGAATTCTTCATCAGATTTCTATACCACTCACTACCGGCGGGGTCCACATATTGCATCATTTTGAGTTAATTTGTGTATTTGCCTGTTACAACACTTAGTGTGAAAAGGACTGGCCAACAGTCCTGGTAAAATCACTCATTTTCTATATAAAATACATATAATCCCAGAGTTAACTAAAATAAAACAGTTTAAATTATAATCCCAAAGTTAACTAAAATAAACAGAATTGGCGTCTTCTTTCCAGGTGCAAGCTCTCTCAATGTTTCAATATAACTTTGTAATTGTATGGTGTACATTGTCTTTAATAGTTGTAAAATTGAATATGGATTTTACTAGTACCTTTACGCAGAACGTTATCATTTTTCTGGATACGAGTTTATTATGTATTAACTTCATAGCACTGATAAATTCAGATTGAAAATTGAAATGAATTTAAATAACTTTCATGTTAGCCATAAAAAATCAATCAATAAATTATCGTGTTCTCCTGTATTCTGAGGTTTAACTATTTTGTTTCTTCATTGTTAACTCTCTATTCTTCACTACCTGCACCAACTTTCCTAATCGAAGATTCTCATTTCCAATCCATTTTCAAAAGTGATTGAGAAAAGTTTCTGCTTGCCTCTAGCTCTTATTTATTCGATTTTACCCATCAGAATCTCTGCCAACCTTCCCTCAGATCTAATTATGTACCCAAAGTAGTACATTTCTGTTTCCTACATACTACAGGTTAGCTGGAGTTGACGTCCAAGTCTCCCATGATACTGAAAATTCTCTATCTATGTCGGGAAACATTACGTAAAAACTAAATTGCTAAATAACAATAATGCAAAATAACGCTCAACCGGGACAGTCTCTTGCGTGTGCTAGTAACGAAATTACGTCAGCTCGCATTTGTAAGTTGTCGTTGTTTTTTAACGAAAATTAAACTAAACTAGTCAATTGTAACGTATTCGAAGTTCTGCGTAGACGCAAACTAAAAGAATAAAAATATGAATTTTTGTTACGAAGTGTTTAAAAACAACGTTTACCTCGACTAGGAAGTGTTTACTGTTAAAAGTAACGATATTAAGTACGTTTAGAGAAGAGATTAAACGATTTTTTCCAAACCAAACTGAACTATCTCGTCACACGGCCTGAATAGACACACACATAGATGACATAGGGAGTGGATAATGCTTAGAGTATAGCCACAATTCTGTATTAACTGATTGGTCAAAGGTTAAATGTTAATAAAGAGCAATAAAGAAAGGCTATGAGGCTCGTGACATGCTATGTATGCCACTGTACATATTGTTACGACAGCGGAAGTCACGTGACCCTAGTAACACGTCATGTACTTCTAGAAGGATCCTGTCCCTTCCCGAAGTCTCGAGAGGCTACTAGATATGCGGTAGTATTGTATATATAAGCCGCCAAGAATTGACGGCAACAATGTGTAATTGAACTGCGGACAGAGAGAAACGTATTGTTGAGTCGAGCACGTGAGACGTTCGTTGTGAATTATAGCGTTTGTTATAGCGCGACTGTGGAGATTAAGTGTATTGCAAAGTTGTATCAAGAAAGAATAAACCAGTTTTATTTAAGAAAGGACTTTTTACGGAAAATTAACTAACGACCAGAGACGTAACAATATGTATATCTTTAAGACATTTCTCAACAGTTTACATACTATCACTTGAAAAATAATGTTACATCTCTGCTCGTTTGTTAATTTCCGGTATAAATTCTTTCCAAGGAACTTCAGCAATACAAGTCCCTTCTTGATTAAAACT
>NW_013670659.1:0-7106 GCF_000517525.1 Limulus polyphemus | reverse complement strand
AATATAACAAACTAACTGTAATACATTCTGAAACTTGTTATATTCTGTTATCGTGTATTGTTTACATTACTGTAATAATTCTGAAAGTAAACAGTACACGATAACAGAATATAACAAACTACTGTAATAATTCTGAAAGTAAACAGTACACGATAACAGAATATAACAAACTACTGTAATAATTCTGAAAGTGAACAGTACACGATAACAGAATATAACAAACTACTGTAATAATTCTGAAAGTAAACAGTACACGATAACAGAATATAACAAACTACTGTAATACATTCTGAACGTAAACAATACACGACAACAGAATATAACAAACTACTGTAATAATTCTGAAAGTAAACAATACACGATAACAGAATATAACCCACAGTCACTTTAAACTTAACAACCTTTATAACACACGCTATAAATAACAGTGATTCACACACTTTACTTACGGTGCCTACTGTTCGCTTGACTCAGTCATCTCTATCTTCAATCTATCTGCATATCTATATCTATCGCTGGTTTTATTTGCCGGGCTTATATATTAAAAAAGAGGGCGCCTGGCAAACACTCGGATATTCGCGGAGTTCCTCGATAAGTCATGATCCTTCTAGAAACTCCAGCTCGCATGCTCCCACGTAATGAGTTCTAGAAAGATCGGGGAACATCACGAATAATCCAGTATTAATCGGAATTATATAGCAGACAGAGAGATTGAAGATATAGACGTCCAATTGAGTCAAGCGCGGTAGTAAGTAAAGTGCGTGAATCGTTCGTTGTAAATTGTAGCGTGTGTTGAAGTGAAGGTGACTGTGGAAATTAAGTGTATTGCAAAGTTGAATTGAGAAAGAATAAACTAGTTTTATTTGAGAAAAGACTTGTATCGCTGAAGTTCTTCGGAAAGAATTTTTACTAGTAATTAACAAACGACCAGAGACGTAACATTATGTATGTATGTAACCGGTCTGTTACACAAGGAAATATTCTCCAAGAAAATGAACAATGTTTATTACTTTCAATACGAGATATGCTTTATTAAAGCCTACTTAACTTTAATGTAAACAAAACTGTACCAATAATAATAATACTAAGAACGTAAAAAAATTAAACAATCTCCAGTTTCCTAAATGTCGAAACACTCTTTGAAATAGAAATATTTATTACTAGAGCCACCAAAATCCAATTTTAAATCATGAAAAACTCAGTGTTATATTATTTTAATCACCCATAATTCAGTTAATCGCCCATGTAAAAACAGATACGAAAAAACAACAACGTCGTTTTCTTTGTTACTAGCGAAAGTACCCAGCTTCGCTCGGGTTATTAGTTCGATTTATTCTAGATGACAATGTCAGTGTGTGTGTATTCTGAACCCATTTTAGCATAAAAGTATAACCTATATACTTTTGTTGCTCCTTTACGGGATGTGGACTGTTTATATAGGTAACCTTCCCTCTGACTTGTCCTTCGATTTTATACTTAAATAATAAAAACAAATAATAAAAATATAAACCTCTTTAATTAAAGGAGCCTCTAAATTAGAAAACAACAAAAATATTTTTTCAATTTTGTAGTTTATACATTTAATTTTATACTTTCAGCACATAGCCTCTTAACAACAATATTAGGTTATACTTTTATTGCTAAGCAACATGATAAAAAAAACATTGTTGGAACGCATTGTTACCAAAACGCACTGGCTTTTCTGTATATTAGAAGTTATTATTTAAGATAAGTAATAATACCCAGGTGAAGACCCACAGGGCCCACTTAGTATGGGTGCAAAATTTCAGGTTTCTAGGTTCTTTTCTCTTGGAGCTATGACGATCACATTTCTTTTCTAGGTGGTTTTTCGCATAAAAGATACGCAGGCGCATGCGCGCACGCATGTAGATAAATAATAATACCCAGGTGCACATCTTCAGGGTCCACTTAGTATGGGTGCAAAATTTCAGGTATCTAGGTTGTTTGCTCTTGGAGCTATGGCAGTCACGTTATCGTCTATGCGATTTTTCGCTAGTTGTCTCACAAAAAGATGAACATACTTGGATGAGTAATAATACACAGGTGCATACCCTCACGGTCTACTTAGTATGGGTGCAAATTTCAGGTTTCTAGGTTCATTCCTCTTGGATTTATGGCGGTCACACACACACAGACCCACAGACACGCCCTTTTATTAGGTGATTAGGGAGCGTGACTCGCAATCTGCTTGTCGCGGGTTCGAATCCCCGTTCCACCAAACATGTTTGCCCTTTCAGCCGTGGGGCGTTATAATGGTACAGTCAATCTCACTATTCGTTGGTAAAAGAGTAGCCAAAGAGTTGGCGGTTGGTGGTGATGACTGGCTGCCTTCCCTCTAGTCTTACACTACTAAATTAGGGAGGCTAGCGCAGATAGCCCTCGTATAGCTTTGCGCAAAATTCAAAATAAACAAACAATAAACAATCTTAACCATCGGTGACTCAATGGTAAACTTGGGGTCTTATAATGCTACCATTCGGATTTAGATCCTGCCGAGCGCAGGTATCCCATTGTGCAGCTTTGTGCTTAAACGGGCATTGACGCGATATATATTTAAAACTTTAGTTAAGACATTGTTTAATTATTATACGACGCATATAACAATGGGAATTGTTTAGAGATTCAACACAGGTACCACTGTAATACGTCAGAGATTGAGGCCATGACTATCAGTCAAACGATAGCCGTAAAATAACAGATCGTACATACTTAAATTTCGTTCATTAAATCTCACACAAATTTGTAGCAAATTGTGTTCACATAATTGAAGATTAATTTGGTCAGTAATTACATTTATGTTGTAAAAAGTGTTCGTTCTATGGCTTTACAGTTTAATCTACTGGCATGACAGGTTTTATAAATCATTCTGAAATAAGAGTTAAAAATATATATTGAAGCGCGTTTAAATACTGTTTTTTTATTTCCATAAATAACGAAGAAAAAGCTTTAAGTTGAGCTCACGTTCACAAAACCTTTGTAGGTGTATTAAGAATGTTGATTAATGAAGCGTCTTCAGTGGAAAGCGTAACTCCTGACAATATATATTCACGTCGAACTGAAAGGTTTAAAATGACGCTATGGAAAGGTATTTTTAGTTTTAATACTTTTTATCTTACTAACATTAATTAGGTAAATCTTCCCGCTAACCATGTACTTTATTAATGCCATGAGAAGTATTTGGATCTAAAGGAATGCTTTTCTTTTTTCAGTTCTAAAAATTCTTTTTTATTATTCAGTCATGTAAAATTTAATATATTGCTGTAAGTAAAAGTAAATAAATGACATTAAACGTAGTGTACAACAAGGGAGCGGAAGGCTTTGCTTAAGCAGTATTTGAATTGAACTCTTAACATTTACTTAGTGAACTGAACAAAATACGGGAGTCTACACGCACGTTGAGTTAACATTTCATACATATATATATAAATTATGGAAAACAAAGCCTGGACAGACAGACAGACACTGTTACTACATCTACCAGACACGTCTACAGGTTCAGATGGCTTCCTCTAGTTAACATATAAGAGACATCACTTACACGATCGATGCTAATGTACACGAACTTCCAACTAGAAACAAGTAACCCCTGTACTTTATCGTTTCAGGAATAAGAAACCAGTCCAAGAATAACGAACAATAAACAAAACAAAGGCACGACCGTCTTCTTGACAGATCTATAAACTACAAGTTGTTTGTAAAATGAATTTCTCGGGAGTACGTCACAAAGCTAGACCTTTGGATCGGTGGTTTGTGTGGCTTTACAACATCACAATAATTTAAAAAAAAATGTTATAAGTCCTATTGTGATGTAATGTCACACAAACCACCGATCTACTGATCACGCTACGCTGACATAAGGCATTATATATCATACTAGACTTGAAAACTAGACCTTACTGTAGCAACAGCATGATGCGTGTGGTTATCAAGACTTCACGAATACAGGTAATAAATAGTTGAAAACTAGATCTTATTGTAGCAACAGCATAAAGCAGTATGATTACCAAGACTTTACAAATACTGATAACTTTTATAGTGCCAGTACAAGTTTTGTACGTAAATTTGAAAATATATGTGGAGTAAATATGAGAGTGTTTCATGAAAGATAAATATATAGATATAGTGTTTCTATTAAAACGAGAAAACAAGCCCTTTAAACCAACTTTTCGGCTATTACACAAATCATCATATAGATAGAAAAGTCTGCTGTAAACAACTTGTATTTTGTACTCAACGATACATTTGTACAAAAAGAAATGTTTATATCACTGCCGATTTTCATACAACAATGCATCTTTCATGCCCAGCAGAATACAGCTTCACATATCAAACAGTACCTCTTTATACACCCAACAATATAACTCGTGCCAACAGTTAGAGCTCTATTACGGTGTGAACGCCTTTCACAAACTGGTGGATTCTATTAACATCACAGTTCTAAAAACTTCACGAGTAATATTAGAATGTATTTCCTTATATAAAAATATTTACCAATGAATTTGTAAATATGTAGCGTATATGATGTGTAAAGATGTAGTAATGAATATGCTAATACGTACCGTATAGTATATGTAAAGATTTACTAATGAATTTGTAAATATGTACCGTATAGAATATGTAAACATTACCAATGAATGTATCAATGTGTATCGTAAGGTGTATAAAAATGTAATGTTGGATATATAGAAATACACAGTTAAACACAAAAGATGTACCGCGATGTACTGTTAGGTGTAAAAAAAATAGGGTATATAATCCTATAATTTTACTCCCTCGTGAAGTTTGTAGAGTTGTGATGTTCATACAAGGTTTGTGTCTAGTCCCTATTATAACGGACAGAGTTTTCTGTATAGTTTGTCAGACCGAAAAAAAAAGAAGTATTGGTATTACAAACTGTTAGAGAAATGTTGTTACTTCGAGCTATCAAATCAGACAGAAAAGTGTTTTTACCACAATTCAGACCATAGAACGAAATGTTGTTACTTCAAGTAGTCAAAACAGATAGAAAAGTGTTGTTACCACAATTCAGACCAGAAAGAGAAATGCTGTTACCACAATTCAGACCATAGAACGAAATGTTGTTACTTCAAGTTGTCAAAACAGATAGAAAGTGTTGTTACCACAATTCAGACCATAGAACGAAATGTTGTTACCACAAGTCAGACCAGAAAGAGAAATGTTGTTACCACAAGTCATACAGGAGAGAGAAATGTTTTTACTTCAAGTTGTCAGATCACAGAGAAAAGTGTTGTTACCACAAGTCATACAGGAGAGAGAAATGTTTTTACTTCAAGTTGTCAGATTACAGAGAAAAGTGTTGTTACCACAAGTCAGACCAGAAAGAGAAATGTTGTTACCACAAGTCAGACACGAGAGAGAAATGTTTTTACTTCAAGTTGTCAGATCACAGAGAAGAGTGTTGTTACCACAAGTCAGACCAGAGAGAGAAAAATGTTGGTACTTCAAGTAGTCATATCACAAAGAAAAGTGTTTTTACCATAAGTCAGACCAGAGAGAGAAATGTTGTTGCTTCAAGTTGTCAAATCAAAGAGAAAAATGTTGTTACCACAAGTCAGATTAGAGAGAGAAATATTGTTACTTCACATTTTCAGACCTGAGAGAGAGAGAGATGTTGTTTGCTATAAGTTTCAGACCTAAAAGAGAGAGGTGCTGTTTATTATAGGTTTCAAACGTGAGAGAGAAGCGTTTCAGATATATTACAGAATAGTTTTTTGTTCGTATATGTCAAGAGACATGGATTAGATTATCTGTGCCCTGTCGTTTTGGACAGGAAATGGAATTCCAGTCGTTTCATCCCGAAAAAGCAAGGATAATATCAGTTTGTTTGAGACGATACCGAAGAGTGAAAAGTACAGCGTGTTAGGTGTGTGGTGTGAGTCAGATTCAAATACTGTAGTAAGGCCCGTAAGTCACTGCTTTATTTTGATTAAGAGCTAATAAACAAACAGTTCTGACTAAACATATTAACAAACTCAAATAAAGAGAAATATAATTAAATTTTCTAATCTATTTTATAGAAGATAAAGCAGCAACATTACGAGATACTGCCAGCTTCTGCTCGTGATCTAGAAACAAAAGTACCGTGTGCAATCGTAATGATACTTCGCAGCCATGTGTAAGTTATCATAATGTTAACCGGAATAAATAACTTTACGTCCATTTAACTTCATCACTTTCGTATTTCATAATCAGCATTTATATGTTTCTGTAAAGATAAATGATTCTAACATATAATGGGCTTTACATTTATTTCTTAGCATTTTAAACAGTTCGTCTGCCTCAATACTGCATATTATATCATTTCTATTTAACTATAGTACTACTATGTGAGTAAAATACATTTCAAATCACCGCATAGGTAATATACATCCACCACTATATGAAACCTAGTCTTGTTCTTTCGATTTGCCAATCCAAAGGTTTTAAACCTAAATTACTTTGGATTGGATTTTAGACTCGATTTGTCCTTGCCCGGAGTTACTGATTGTGAGTAGATTTCCCCCAAATCAGCATAAATCAATGAGAGTCGAATGATGAATTGGGCTTCACATGTATTCTTTATTATTATTTTATTAACCTTATATATATTGTCATTACTATATTGTTCAAAGATCTTATTTCTATCTCGCAAATTCTGTGTATTACAAAAAGTTTGTTTCGAGAAAGAATAAATTAGTTTTAATCAAGAAGGGACTTGAATCTTTGAAGTTTCTCGGAAAGAAATTATACCGGAAATTAACAAACAAGCAGATATGTAATAAACTGGTGTCTGAGAGTGGGACTAAAAAAAAAAGATGGAAACGAGAAGAGGCAAATCAAACTACGACTTAGCAGATTTGATGGCAGCAACACAAGAACAACAAAAGAAACAAGAAGAACGAGAAAATAAACAAGAAGAGAGACTACAGCAGTGGTTGGAGGAGAAAGAAAATAAACAAGAAGAGAGACGACAGCAGTGGCAACTAGAACAAGAATGGAAATAGGAAGAAAGTCTCCACAGGCAATCACCATCCAATAAAGATCCCTCCAAGGAGAATAGCTCCGGCAAAGCGACAAGAGATGGA
>NW_013670658.1:70221-79200 GCF_000517525.1 Limulus polyphemus | reverse complement strand
TACTCACAGGAGCTTTATTACGTTCTCGCTACTGTTATACCGATGTTACTCACAGGAGCTTTATTACGTTCTCGCTACTGTTATACCGATGTTACTCACAGGAGCTTTATTACGTTCTCGCTATTGTAATACCGATGTTACTCACAGGATCTTTATTACGTTCTCGCTACTGTTATACCGATGCTACTCACAGGAGCTTTATTACGTTCTCGCTACTGTAATACCGATGTTACTCACAGGAGCTTTACGTTCTCGCTACTATACTACCGATGTTACTCACAAAGTGTCCTTTCTTTATAGCGTAATAATGGTAAGTTAAGTAGTAATATGATCATTTCGAATTGGAAGGAGAGTGTGGAGTTTAAGTATCTATGTTCTTGGTTATTGTTGTGTTAACAAGTTTCCTATCAATATATGATTCACCAAGAGAGATAGTTAGATCGATATTTTGAATATATTCTGATTTCTTGGCAGTCTTTCGATTTGGGGAGACGTAAAGCTCCTGTGAATAACATCGGTAGTATAGTAGCGAGAACGTAATAAAGCTTCTGTGAGTAACATCGGTAGTATAGTAGCGAGAACGTAATAAAGCTTCTGTGAGTAACATCGGTAGTATAGTAGCGAGAACGTAATAAAGCTTCACATAGAGAGATCTGGAAACTAAACTCTTTAGATAGTCTCAGGTATATGTTAGATATGAGTTACTATGAACAGTTCTTATACAAAAGTGTTTTTGTTAACTGTAATAAGTTAACATACATAAACGTGAAGAACAAATATATATGTATGTAGTTGCCAGTGAACCACGGATGTCACGTAGAGAACAAATATATATGTATGTAGCTACCCAGTGAACCACGGATATCACGTGAAGAACAAATATATGTAGCTTCCCAGCGAACCACGGATATCACGTAGAGAACAAATATATGTAGCTACCCAGAGAACCACGGATATCACGTAGAGAACAAATATATATGTATGTAGCTACTCAGTGAACCACGGATATCAGGTAGAGAACAAATATATATGTATGTAGCTACCCAGTGAACCACGGATATCACGTAGAGAACAAATATATATGTATGTAGCTACCCAGTGAACCACTGACGATTATTTACATTAACCTAACTGTGAATTCACACCATTCTTCAGTAAAATTATAAAACATTAAAATAACTAGTAACATTTCTTAATAATCCATAATACATAATACAGTTGAAAGCTTAATTGTAAATGCATACAATCTGAAGAAACAATGTCTTGTGAAAAGTTTATGTTCGTAAGGTTTTATAGTATCCATGAAACTATCCCAGTCATTGGGTTAACAGTTTCTTTAAATTTTCAAATATCACTTCCATGATTTCCATTCTGTTTATATATTCACACTTTTACGTAAACAGAAAATGTGTGAACTTTTATTTATTCTATGTTTACATCGTTAAATTTGGGTCCTCACCCTGTAAACTAGGACCATTTGTTGTTGGGTTCTCACCTGGTAAACAAGGACTATTTGTTGGAGTCACTCTCAAATCACTTTTTTTCTTGATTGTACACTTACATCGTCCGTTATTTTAAGAATATTTTTCCGAATGACTTATATTTCTTTTATAAATGAATAATAAGTTCAAGAACGTTGATTGCTGACGACTTTCACAGCTTAATATTTTGTTTTATTTCTTCAACCGTTGCACGACAAGACGATGTAATTCTTGAATTTTCCTGGGGCACTTTAGAAAAACACTTTCAATGGTAAAAAAAATGTTTTAGGTTTGACGTTTCCCACCAGTTTAAGTAATGTTTTTGTTTTCTGTGTTTATTACTTATTTCATGTGTTTTTGAAATTTAGTTTTCTTAAGTTTTGAGTAGCATATCTTGTTCATGTCATGTAATCTTGATACGATAATCGTCAGAACGGGCAAGAGTACTTCAAAGTGGTATTAAAACCTGCACAAGCTCATTGCGTATAAAAATCTATTATGTACAGCTCCCGTTCTAAATTGGATAAATACAACTTTTTAATGTTTTCTGTTCCATTTAGGTTGTCGTGAATCGGCTTTCGTCTATGCCATCACAAGTGCTGGAGTAGCACACGCAGTTTCACGAGCATGCAGTGAAGGAATCATCGAAACTTGCACTTGTGACTATAGGAATCGTGGGCCTAGCGGCTTGGATTGGCAATGGGGTGGATGCAGCGACAATATCGAATTTGGATACAAGTTTGCCCGAAGGTTTGTAGATTCTGCCGAGAGAGGACGCGACCTCCGATTTATCATGAATTTGCACAACAATGAAGCAGGAAGAGTGGTAAGTTTAATCCGTAATATTCGCATCGCGCAAACCGAGCGTATTATAACATTTTATTTCTCTAAATATTATAATTTCTACAGCACTCCGCTCTTATTGAAACCGCTTAGACTGTAAGTGTGTGACAAGCACTTTAATTGTGTATTAATAGAAAGATAAAAAGCAGATTAAGTATGATTAGAAAATTGATCTAATTGAATCTATTCCTCTTACAACTCATATATATAAGTTTTTTCTCCGCTAAAATGATTAATACTTAGTAAGTAGCTAAATTATAATTAAAATGCATTATATTATAAATAATATAAATATGCATTCTATACAGAAATGTTTGGGAAGACAAGAGGTGAAGGAAGAGAAGGTTAGGCTAAGTACACTGCTCAAAACTATTGAAGAAGAACCAGAATTTTTAATGTTATAGTTAAGGCAAGGCAAGACCAAAACCACTGTTGAAGAAGAGTCAGAATTTTTAATATTATAGTTAAGGCAAGACCAAAACCACTGTTGAAGAACAGCCAGAATTTTTAATATTATAGTTAAGGCAAGACCAAAACCACTGTTGAAGAACAGCCAGAATTTTTAATATTATAGTTAAGGCAAGACCAAAACCACTGTTGAAGAACAGCCAGAATTTTTAATATTATAGCTAAGACAAGGCCAAAAGCACCGTTCAAGAAGAGTCAGAATTTAGTATTATAGCTAATACAAGGCCAAAAGCACATTTGAAGAAGGGTCAGAATTTTTAATATTATAGCAAAGACAAGGCAATACCCAAACCCACTGTTGAAGAAGGGTCAGAATTTTTAATATTATAGCTAAGACAAGGCACCGTTACAAAATATGAGAATCACCTCTCACATTGTTTAAAAGTTAGAAACCTAATGAATGATTACTCGTGTAATCTGAAAAATAAATTATTAGTCATTCAGCTTATACTATATACACTGGTCTCATACAATTCTGTCTCAGTTGTCACGTTGAAGTGAATTATAGATGTTATGCTCATATAGAGTGTCAGCGAGCAATTGTCGGCCAGTCACAGCAGGCCAAGCGTCTTAAGTTGCAGAATCTGGAACTGTTTTCATACCAGTTGTACTGTTGTTCAGACTACACATCAAACGTCAACTATCTGCGGATTCTGGATCGTTACAATCAGATGCTTGCAGTTGCCATTAGGCGTCATTTCACTGTGCAGATTAGGGACATATTTCACAAGGCCAGCCTGTATACCAGACGCCCAAGCATATGTATTCTGCTAATAGAAAAGTACAAAACAGCTCGCCTGTAGTGATGCCAAGAACACGTTCTCGTGGACTAAAAACATGCGGAGAAGTATTCTCTTTTAAAGATACGTCGCGCTTTGTCCTGCAGCCAGAAAATAGACCTGTAATCGTGTGAAGAGAGCCTGGAATTTCATCCACCCAATTAGCATACAGACATATGTCTGTAAAATAATGTATGATATAAACATTGTTGAGTTCAGCGACCTCTACATCTTGCGGAAGGTTACCTACCATCAACGCCACACGTAATGGTGATCACATCTTTGATTCCAGTGCAGTTTGCCTTGATGTTATCTTAATTAATCAATTGAAGAAGAAACTGACCTAATGAAGTGACCTTTTATGGATTTTAATCCCATCGAGCACTAAAGAGGAGACGCTACACATTCCGTCAAATGACCAAAATGCTAAAGCTCTCGTGAAAATATTTATTTCAAGCGAGTGGCCAAGAGTGACTAAAGACCTTATCAACACTCTGTAAAGATGTAACACCAGGTCAAGAGTGACCAAAGACCTTACCAACACTCTGTAAAGATGTAACACCAGATCTACCAAACGGTAATTTATGAGAATTGATTGAGCGAGCAATCTCTTGTATTACAACTTGCGTGACTGATCGTGATTTGCTTAAAAACTAGCTGATTGATAATCTTTGATCTTGCCTTGTCATAACTTCCAAATTCGGTTATTCTTTGATTGTTCTGAGCAGTATGTGTGTATATATATATTACTATAAATCTGTTGACTCGATTGAATTACATTTTTATTTTAACAGTAAGCTTTTTGATTCGCAACATTTCAAAGCTGTTCTTCAATCAACAAAACAACTTTCTAGGTGAATTACAAAATTTAATATCAATTTTATTTTTCGTGATAATCTAATGTGTGTACGTAAAACATTATTTTCAGCACGTTTCCAGCGAGATGCGACACGAGTGTAAGTGTCACGGAATGTCCGGTAGCTGCACGGTGAAGACTTGCTGGATGAGGCTTCCGTCTTTTCGGGACGTTGGAAATAATTTGAAGGATCGGTTTGATGGTGCTTCTCGTGTCATGGTTAGTAACCATGGTAACTTTGAACATTTAAGACGTCGCAAGTACCGTTTTCAGTTGAAGCCTTACAATCCTAACCATAAACCTCCTACCCGGAAGGATTTGGTATATTTTGAAAAATCCCCAGACTTCTGTACGCCCAATCCCAAACTTGGAGTTCCAGGAACTGTTGGTAGACAATGTAATGATTCTTCAATTGGTGTGGATGGGTGTGATTTGATGTGTTGTGGGCGTGGCTACAAAACGGAAGTCAGAGAAGAGTCTGAACGTTGTAGTTGCACATTTCATTGGTGTTGTCAAGTTAAATGTCGAATTTGTCGGATTAAGAGAACAGTGCATACTTGCTTATAAATCTTCGTATTTTTAACTATCCAAGTACAGTAGAACAACAATATCAAAGCTTATGCAAAGGTTGTGTATTTTGGTGAAATATGACGAATATTTAGTATTATAATAGATGGTTAAAAACTTCAAACTTGATAAGACTCTGAAGAGGGCTCTCTGACCAGTGAGTAAACACTGCAGGATCAGTGTCATTTTGGACACGAAGTCGTATATCAAAAAACAAAAGAGTGAAAGGTATTCTGCCTATGTACCAAAAGATGTGATATACCTTCATAGATATTCTAGTGTATCAGATAAAAATCAAACTTACAGATTTTTTCGTTTTTTACTTAAAAGCAGTATAATTTTATAAATTTGTTTCTGACATTTGAATTTAATATTCAAAATAAGTCCAAATAATTCTAACCCAATTGGATTAATACGTAATATGTAATGTTCACAACGTAGCAAAATAAAACCTCAATTATGTCAGTACATATAATATGTTAAACAAGATTAACCATGGTTTGATATTAGGTGATGAGAAAGACGTAAAACCAGTCGAGATGAAGTTCACGTAAATATATCATGCTTTATATATATTCGTATTGGTTCATATATTGCATTCTAATCAAAGACTGAAATAATTATATGAAGTGTATATGCTATAGTAGTAAAATAGGCTTAGTCGTACTTCACTTGCTAAGTTTTTGAGTTGAATGTGAAGAAAAGCAAAAAAGGAATATCATGATCTACGGTGTCCAAGATATTCAGTTAATAGAAAACTAAGTAAAATATTTAAAGACAACAGTTCTAGCTTTCAGTTGAGTCATTCAAATAGTACGCAAGAAGTTAAAATGTATAATTTTATTATAGAGATTTTAATTAAAATGGAAAGACAGCTTAACAACAAAATTATTTTATGTCTTAGATTTTGTAGATCACGTCTGTGATTGGCTTAATTCAAAGAATGTACACATCTACTGGATAGATTAATTTCTTGTAAAAAATTGCCTTATCCACAAATCCAGTAATTTAAAAGACGACTTATTTTGTTGCCAGACCGTCGTAACTGTAGGTTATTTCACTTTATTTACTGCAATTGAAAAACTGAGAGCACCTTTACCTTCCTAAGTCTAATGTTATGTTGAACACATCTATATGTGGTATCCAAAGACAAAGTAAAATTAGTCATAAAATAATTTGTAAAGATATCATTTAACTTAGTTGACTGAACTCAATTTAAAATGTAATTCGAATTTCAAAATAACCTGTAGACAATTGCTTGAGCTGTCTTTAGTGGTCACAATGAATCAATCCCTCACATTCTATTATTTTAATTATAATCCCTTAAAAGTGGTATGAAAGACTAGGTAGCATTAAAAGCAGGTTCTGATAGATAAATAAACTGTTTTTATTGTAACACTGCTAATGAGCCCGAAATGACAATCTTAAAATGAATGATCATATTTTAAAGGTTTTGTTAAAGATAGATGGGTGGCGTTGATATGTAGCATGGTTTATGCTGATAATGGTTGTAGCCCAGACTATATAGGAGAGTAGTGTATTAATATTCAACAAATAAGCGTTTCCACACATTATTTTGTCCTTGATGTTAAAAAGGTTGTCTTTGACATCACACAGATTTCAAGATAACTCTTATTATAACCATAGTTCATCTTAGAACCTTTTATAATATAATTTATACTCTTTAATCAAACTGAAAACATGTTTTTTATAAAAGGTCAAGGGTGACTGAAGTTGAAAGCTTTATTGTTTGGAAAGGGACAACACTATCAAAATATCAGCTATAAAAGTAACATTCGTTTTTAGAGTGCATATCTAATCTAATGATATTCTTCTTCTGAGATTCCAATGTTGATTTAATTCGACTTTTAAAGACAAACCTATTAGCATTTCTTCAATGTCGTTAGTGGGAGTTATGCTAAAAATCTCATAATGATTTTCGTTTTTGAAAAACAGACAAACATGTTTCGACTTTTACAATTAAGACAACGAAAGTTATATTTTGATATCAAAGACTATACCAACTACTATAGGGAAGAAGTACGAAAACCTAATATTAGAAATTCTATTTATTTATCCATGATACGAGGCTCCTTTAAAAACCGCACCAAAGATGCTTGTTTCCCCCTACTCTTCCCACCCCGTCTTTCGAGGCTATTTCTTTCAACAGAATAAATTATTACATCCAGCTAATTTCTTTTAGATATTATAACTGCAGAGAAACGTTTCCTTGATGTATTCGAAATTATGTGGATTCTTCTATAAATCTATTACAAGAGGATTAAAAAATCGCTAAGGTTACCAAACATATGTTCTAGGCTGTGATGAACGTATTCAGCAGAATCAGTTGAAATTTACGGTTATAAAACTTGAAATTCACCAATGGAAACTTAGTTTAATGAAAAGCAAACTTTAACTTGTGTGTCTTCTAGAATAAATGCAATACTCTTGAGCTGCGTTGTATAGGTTCATCTTTTTCCTACGGTTAGTCTGTAAGCCTAATCACCACACATTCCTATCCACATATAACCTATTTCTAACTGCTTGTTCGATACTTTGCCTTTATTTCACCCTTGATCCTCCTATGGGTCGTCCTCTGATTGGTATCCACTCAATAATTAATATTTTTATATATTCCCTGAAAGGTCCTTTATGAGCCATGAGTCTTTACTTACCACGGTAATAGTGCGTATGTGTTAAAGCTTTATGATTTTTAAAAATATATTTCGCATGTATTTATATATATATATTCCATTTTAAAGGTTTTCTAAAATATTTTTTTCAGAAGCATTTCAATATTCTCAATGCTCTAAAAATGTAAAGTATTAAGGTATTGATGAAGTCTGTGGCGTGGACTGTAAACAAGCAAGAATTATATATCTTCCTAATGTTGTGTTTACCGTAAAAATTGATAATAATTAAAATTCATTTGTTTAATCTGGTTCACACCATAACAGTTGTTGTTCGTAAACAATTATGCCTTGACTAATACTATGCCTGTCGTATCCCAGCCGGCCTAATGAGCTATGGTGTTAACGAAGGGCCTGGATATACTAGGTGTAGTGTTGTCGAGATATTAAAAAATATTCTCCATTGTTTTCACTCATGAGTTCTAAAATATTAATGTCACTCACCAGAAGTTACTTAAAACAGCGTTTTCATCTTTCCTTATAAAGTCATCGTTTTGGATATAATCATAAAATATTTAAAACAACAAAAATGTTCATGTAAGTCTCAACCTGCCCACTATGTCTCATAAGTAGTTACAGATATTTATATATACATTGTTGTCATTCTTTGTTAAATTTACTTCCGTTCAGTATATGTATATAAACTGTAGAATACATTTTTAAACAAGAGTATACTAGGTATTTTTGTAGGCCTGACAAAATGTATTATGTAACCAGAAAATATGTGTTACGTGTCTTCAATGTATAGCCTTACAAAGCGTGTTTTGTATCCTGGGAGTATGTGTTGTTTAAATAAGCTATTTATTGATCTCTTT
Organism: Limulus polyphemus; assembly: GCF_000517525.1. Classification (NCBI taxonomy): domain Eukaryota; kingdom Metazoa; phylum Arthropoda; class Merostomata; order Xiphosura; family Limulidae; genus Limulus; species Limulus polyphemus. The sequence continues at coordinate 70,701 of NW_013670658.1, read as the reverse complement.
ATTCTTGTAAGTCTATTGGTTCAAGTAAAAAAACAAAAAACATATTACACTGAGAACTGTCATTGTACGATATGCATACACTTTCCAAACAGGAATGTAACTTCAAAAACTCACAATGTTGCATTTTGGGTTCTGTTTTATACATATCTGTATATATATATATATATATTTCCTTACAAAACAAACTTATATTATCTTATAAATCCAAAGAAAAAGTAATACTGTTTACAGAATACCTTGTTAGCGATTTCCAAACCTTCCTAAAAATATTATACTAGCCTGAGAGAATATTTACAATCATTATACGTGAGTATTTAGAGAGAGTTCACCGTAATTTTGACTCAAAACAACTATTACAATGAAGTTGGATATTGTTTCGTATCTGCTCGTTTGTTAATTTCCGAGGAACTTCAGCGATACAAGTCCTTTCTTAATTAAAACCAGCTTATTCTTTCTTGATACAACTTTTTTAGTACACAG
>NW_013670658.1:63344-69523 GCF_000517525.1 Limulus polyphemus | reverse complement strand
AATGGTATTTTCTGTTTGTAGTTAACTAGAACCATAGCGGAAACAATGGTATTTTCTGTTTGTAGTTAACTAGAACCATAGCGGAAACAATGGTATTTTCTGTTTGTAGTTAACTAGAACCATAGCGGAAACAATGGTATTTTCTGTTTGTAGTTAACTAGAACCATAGCGGAAACAATGGTATTTTCTGTTTGTAGTTAATTAGAACCATAGCGGAAACAATGGTATTTTCTGTTTATAGTTTGTTTAAACATGGTCTAAGAAGCCAAAGTCTGTTGGTGTGGAAGGTCAGTGTAAAGTTTGTTTAAATCTGCAGCCTAAAATATATCTCGAAAAAGCTTGTTATAATAAAACTTACGGTGTCGGTCAACATTTTCACATAGAGCTACTGTATAAGGAGTATCTTCACACAGCCGACTCTAAACTAGGGTGAAGGCATTTAGTCAGTAGCATCTTGGACTACTCTTGTTGACCGAATAGTGGAACTTGATCGTCAATTTTATAGCGGTCTCTTAGCTTTCTTGGTCTCTCAATCCGAGGGTTCATGGTTCGAGGCCTGTTACCGCAAAAAAATGCGAGTCGCGAGTCAAGAATTCTGGGATTCACGGTCATAAAGGAGTTAGAAAGGCAACACGAGACTGAAAAATCGTTCGTACAAAGTGCAACAAGCCTTCAGAAAGAACGTAAATAACTACTACACATATGACACCCACAAAACTAAGTTAGTCAACAAATACAACTATAAAGGTTTAGTAAATTTTCGTCACGTTCTTGTTGTTTTTCACGTGTCAACATGCACGATAAAATATGCCCTCAGGCCAAATGCCAAAACGTATTCTTCCATAATTATAATTTCAATGCAGACATATGTCCATATTCTACATTATATTTCACTAACACCACATTCCTCACAGTAACTTCGTTATTAAAAGTTGTTACGTAAAATCACATTAACTTATTCAATAGAATAACTTATAATCAAGAAATACATGGAAGAGTAGTCAGAGTTTCACTATAAGTAGTAGTTGGGATAAGTTCATCTACGTTGACCTGTGTGTGAAATGAAATACAGAATGATCACTATATAGCTTTACTCTTTGTCTGGATATATTAAAATATTACAACAGTTATTTTACATCATACTTTACTGACACGAATTCTGAATAAATAATACATTTTATTGAGTTGACCTTCAGCATTTTTTCATTGGAAGCTTCAATCATTTATAATATCCATTGGGTTTGTGAAAATAAAATTCCTCCAAGGTGTATTCGTTTCAAGTAAAAATCTTTTATTTTAAAGATTTTTGCTAAACATAACTGTAATTGGGTTGATTATTTAGTCAGTGGTATATTCATCTTTACAAGTAAAACTCTAATAGATCTTGTTTTACGTTACAAAACAACATTTGAACAAACCATAACCCTTTTTAGGATAATCAAAGTAAATATCATAATAAGACTACAGGTCTCCAACAAGCTTAATTAAAAACTTTCTGTTTACTTAATATTTGACTACATCGGTGTTATGATACTGGAAGCCGAATGAACGTTGTATAAGACTTATTAAATTTCCTTTCTGCTTTATTTACAAAATTCCTATTCATGTCAGCAGAACTACAACTTATGCACTCTCACATAGCAGAAACTGTTGCTAATTCATGAATTCTTTTTGCAGCTAATAATAAATTCTGGTCTTTGTATTTAGACAAACTAAAATCAATTTGGCAATCATTATAACAATTTGAATATACTTTTACTTTTTTGCATATAAAGAGTACATTGTATTATTTCATCAGCTTGGTACCTATGCTTTAACGATATTTTCGACCATAATCCCAATAATTTCTCACGATGTTTCGCCAGTTTATGAGGTTTTGGTTAATGCTAAATACATATATTAAGCAAATCTGTCTCTGTAATAATCTTATAATAATAAAAAAATTAAATTAAAAAGTATTGCATTCGATATTTTAAATAATATAACTAACACTTTAAATGAAAGTAACAATAAGTATACTTACTTAAGGAACACAGAAACACATAGTAAAGTATAAGTATACTTAAGGAAAACAGAAACACATAGTACAGTATACTTACTTAAGGAAAACAGAACCACATAATAAAGTATTCTTACTTAAGGAACACAGAAACACATATTAAAGTATACTTATTTAAGGAACGCAGAAACAAATAGTAAAGTATACTTACTTAAGGAACACAGAAACACATTAAAGTATACTTACTTAAGGAACACAGAAACACATAGTAAAGTATACTTATTTAAGGAACGCAGAAATAAATAGTAAAGTATACTTACTTAAGGAAAACAGAACCACATAGTGAAATATACTTACTTAAGGAACACAGAAACACATATTAAAGTATACTTACTTAAGGAACACAGAAACACATAGTAAAGTATATTTCACTATGTGGTTCTGTTTTCCTTAAGTAAGTATACTTTACTACTTGTTTCTGTGTTCCATAAGTAAGTATACTTACTTAAGGAACACAGAAACACATAGTAAAGTATACTTACTTATGGAACACAGAAACAAGTAGTAAAGTATACTTACTTAAGGAAAACAGAACCACATAGTGAAATATACTTACTTAAGGAACACAGAAACACATATTAAAGTATACTTACTTAAGGAATGCAGAAACAAATAGTAAAGTATACTTACTTAAGGAACACAGAAACACTAGTTGTAGGTTTGTGATTCATGTTATACATGAAGTTCAACTATTTCTGATATAAATGACTTTTTATAGATTAACATAAGGTGGTCAAACCTTTGAAGAAAAATTAAATTATATATATATTAACAAAGTCAAAATACGAAGAAATTAAATTATATATATATTAACAAAGTCAAAATACGAAGAAATTAAATTATATATATATTAACAAAGTCAAAATACGAAGAAATTAAATTATATATATATTAACAAAGTCAAAATACGAAGAAATTAAATTATATCTTAATTTAACAGCACGTTTCGTTAAATAAACATTACATGAAAGTGCAGTAACTTTTTTTCAACACAATTTCCAAATGAAATATACATTCTTTTTGTCATTTACCTTAAAAATACGTTTAATAAATTTGATGTTTCTAGAAATTTAACCAAAGTGTATCTGAACAACGAAAGAAATAGGAACTCGATTTTAGTATCAAAAACAAAAGAGTTACTGTTCACTTTATTTTAAATTTCGTGTTTTAAATTAAACCAATTTTATTGGAAGTTTCAATGAAATGAAAAGACGAATCGGAAAAAAAATACTTAAATAACCAAGAAACACTAAAATATTTAATTTTCAAATTATTTGATGGTGAGAAAAATCGTTTCACTATTATTAAGTAAAATTATTTAATGTTAGGACTCAGTAGTTTAATTTAGTTTTATAATCAAATATACTGTCGCATAGTAGTTTCATAGCGTAGTGCATTTTACCATTACAGTATTCAGTGATTTGTGTAAATAAAGTTTTAATAAGTAAAATACAAGTAAGAGGTAAAAGGTCGAAATTGCGTTTGTTTTGATAAATTTTCTCTCAAAAGTTCTTTGTACTCAGCTATAATATACTAATTGAAAACACGGTATGATGGTTAGGTTCGCTCGACTCGCAATCTGCAGGTCGCGGCTTCCAGTCCCGTAACCGAAAATGCTCGCCCTTTCAGAGGTGCGGGTGTTATAATATGTCGATCATTCCCAATATTCATTAGTACAAGGGTAGCCCAAAAGTTGGCGATGGGTGGTGTTGACTAACTGCCTTCACTCTGATCTATCAGTGCCAAATCAGAGTCGGCTAGCGCAGATAGCTCTCGAGAAACTTTTCGTGTAATTCGAAACAAACAAAACCAGTTGGAAAGGAAAAAAATAATATTTGTGCTTCTTGCACTGTAAACCTTAGCGTAACACAGTGTACAATATGTTTAGTGGATTGTTTTCAAGTAAATAAAGTATCTCTTTTATTATCACTAAATTTCATTTCTAGTGAAGCACTTGATTAGGTGATGATGTGGTTGAGATTTTCCCAATTAAATTTTATAAACAATGGTAAGTATAATACTAAAACGATTCTTAGTATGATAAGAGAAACACCTTTCACTCGACTTGCGGTATTGGCTAAGTATTTAATAAAACTATTTAAGATATTCGCTAAAAGCACATATTTTGTTTGATTAGAAATATTTCTTACTTTCTTGAGGATAATAAAATCACCAAAAATATATTAGCTTAATCCCTTCCAGAAAAAAAACCTTGAATAAAAGGCTGTTCTGATTTCTCCATTTTCAAAATTTAGCCTTGATCAAGATAAATTATTTGTCAGTTTGAAATCAAAACTTTACCCATGTGATTTGATAATTCCTTTCCATGAAGAAATTACGTTTGTTGGTAATTGGTAAAAAGGTCCAACAATTAAGACTAATACTGCGACAAAACTTGCTCTTATTCATTATAAAGTCATCCAAAAAGTCTAAATAATAATGAATCCAAATAAAATTCAGTTTTACCCTTTTTTACAGTGGACGGATTCTTTGAAACATTTACTTCACTGCTTCTCAGAAGGTCTTCTTGCACAAGAGAACACCAATATCAAAAAGATTAATTAAGTTTCGTCGCCTTTGTTTGTAGTTAAGTAAGCTACACAAAGGGATATCTGTGCTGTGCCCACCACGATCGCCTATTTGCCACCGGGAATTTTTTTCTTTAGCTGTTTTTTCCTTTGTTCAGGATCGAATGAATTACCTCTTCTGTTCCAAGTAAGTACCTTACTATATAAACTGAAGACTAACCCCTCATCACTGTTATAAGGCAGTTTTTAACACCTCAGTAGGAAGTTGACTGGCGATTTCTAATGGCCGTGTATTTATGTGGTGTAGTTGTCTTCAGTGACTTTTTCTAGGCTGTCCAACAACAATTTAGTTTTAAGATAGCATGTCCAAATATTCTCACTGCAAACCGAACCTACATGTCTCAAAATGATCTGTCACTTGTTTCTGTGTTCCAAAAATTAACACCTCTGAAAATCTGTATTTCCATCAGGAACTCCACCTGTTACAAAAATTTAGCATTTACACACCGAAACAATTACTGATAGCACTTGACATGAAATAATGACACTTTCTTTCCAAGTAGCACAGGCAAAATGAGCTGCAACAGCTATACCGTTTCACAAAAAAGTGCGTGAATTATGAACATAACTACTGACATATCGCTTTTTAAAACTGAATTAAGTTGTTAGTTTCCTGACTATATTACATTATTTCTTGGTGTACTAGAAGAAGTATGAATTTTAAGGGCATGTCTATTGAATAAATATCGCTGATTTCTGAGATACTTCTCAGTTTCGTAATGCCTGATGAACAAATCTGACTGTACTGTAAGTCAACTACTAAGTCTGAGAAAGAGCTTCTCTAGGCCCTTGACAACCTTTTATTATTGCAGCTGAAATTAATATTCTAATATATGTACATTACCTTGCAAAAGTATTCACCCCTACCAATAATATCACATTTTGATGAAATACAAGTAATGTAAACAACTTTTTGATGAACTGGATTTTATTCAAAGCTCTAATGACAACTTAACATTGTTATGTGTGAAGGAAGTTCAATGTCAGCTAAACTAGCAAAGAAAATATATAAATTGAAATTTGCTGAATCCATAAGTATTCAGTCCCCTAAGCTAGTACTTGGTAGAAGCAATTACTGCGGTGTCTTTTTGGATAGGTGTCTACCAGAGTTACACAATGGAATGGTGTAATGTTTATCCATTGTTCCTGGCAAAATTGCTCCAATTCTGACAAGTTCGTTGAGGATCGTTGATGGACTGCAATCTTCAAGTCTCACCATAAATTTTGTATTGGATTCAAGTCAGGACTTTGACTGGTCCATTCCAGGACATTCACTTTCTCCTTTTGAAACCACTCCAGTGTGGCTTTGGCCTTGTCCTGCTGAAATGTGAGTTTTCGACTCAGTTTCAGAGTCTTGGCTGACTCAAGCAGATTTGCCTGTAGGATTCGCCTGCACTTTGTACCATCCATCTTCCCCACAATCCTGACAAACTTCCCAGTCCCTGCTGATGAGAAGCATCCCCATAACATGATACTGCCATCACCATGCTTGACAGTTGGGCTGGTGTTGATTGGATGATGTGCTGGGCTTG
>NW_013670658.1:59069-62547 GCF_000517525.1 Limulus polyphemus | reverse complement strand
ACGGGGATTCAAACCCGCAACCCGCAGATTGCGAGTAGAGCGCCCTAACCATCAGAGTTTTTGGTCATGGCCAAACTGTAAGAAGACGTAAGTCTACAACTGTTCTAGAATTTAATGTTTACGTTATTAGTTACTTGCTTCTCGTAATATGATAACTACTTATATTAATTATTAACTTTATATCCTTTAACTAATATTAACGTTTTTCCTATTAAACCCCTTACAAAGTCTAGATGTTACATTAAGGGTGGGAGATGAGCAAATTACTTGATACGTCCGTTATCCTATGCATAGAATATTTCGAAGGGAAGAACAGTTCATAACAACATGTAAAATTCATAGTTTACTTACAGCTTTTAACGAATGTCTTCAAATGAAGTTTACTTGTTAAACGAGAAACAGCAAGTAAGAATATGTTTAAATAACAATCATTTACATTAATCATTTGCTTCCAGTTAGTTTTATAAGGCTGTTTCACTTGATACTCATCAAACAGGAAAAGCTCAAATAACGTGGGCAAAACAAATATTATTAACAACTGGTTGTCATGCAAATCACTATTAACACCAGCATTAGTAGATTTACTAAACTGTTTAAGTCATGCAAATCTCTATTAACACCAGCATTAGTTGATTTAAACAATTGTTCAAGTCATGCAAATCTCTATGAATACCAGCATTAGTTGATTTAAACAATTGTTCAAGTCATGCAAATCACTATTAACACCAGCATTAGTTGATTTAAACAATTGTTCAAGTCATGCAAATCACTATTAACACCAGCAATAGTTGATTCAAACAATTGTTCAAGTCATGCAAATCACTGTTAACACCAGCATTGGTTGATTTAAACAATTGTTCAAGTCATGCAGATCTCTATTAACACCAGCATTAGTTGATTTAAACAATTGTTCAAGTCATGCAAATCACTATTAACACCATCATTAGTTGATTTAAACAATTGTTCAAGTCATGTAAATCACTATGAATACCATCATTAGTTGATTTAAACAATTGTTCAAGTCATGCAAATCACTATTAACACCAGCATTAGTTGATTTAAACAATTGTTCATTTTTATTAAACACTGAAGACTCTGAAGAAGGCCTATATGCATATTTTAATGTATTGAACGTCATTAACGCGAGATTAAGTCTGCGAACTGTTTTGAAAGGAAGGACCAGAGAAGAAGTAGCACGAACAATTATAATACTATTGTGTCGGAACACCAGTAGAAAGAGTACCTCTAGGGCCGACCTTGGCCATTGCATTCCTTTGTCATCATGAGCGTCTGTGGCTGGATCAGTCTCACGGAATACGAACCGGCTTCACACACAAACGAACACATAGCCGAATTCCTTGAATATCCAAATTCCCAATACACTTAAGAAAGAAAAGCGAATCAAATTTATCCTTTCCTTATGCTATAGTTACTTGTGTATATAATAATTTCACTAAATCTATTTCTAAAGCAAAAATACTTAATCCGTATGCCTAGTTTGAGGGTTAATTTAACCTTTTTAATTGAAAACATAATTTTCTTCAAAAAACAATCTACACCAACTACTCATAGCTAACTTTTTATTATAGCTTTACGAAACGTTTTTTTTTACATAAAATTAATATCTCTAAGAAAAACTAACCCATAATCTTATAACAAACTATGTTCTTTACAAACCTTTAATCAAATCTTATAACAAACTATGTTATTTACAAACCTTTAGTCAAATCTTATAACAAACTATGTTCTTTACAAACCTTTAGTCAAATCTTATAACAAACTATGTTCTTTACAAACCTTTAGTCAAGTCTTATAACAAACTATGTTCTTTACAAACCTTTAGTCAAATCTTATAACAAACTATGTTCTTCACAAACGTTTAATCAAATCTTATAACAAACTATGTTCTTTACAAACCTTTAATCAAATCTTATAACAAACTATGTTCTTTACAAACCTTTAGTCAAATTTTACAACAAACTATGTTCTTTACAAACCTTTAGTCATCCGTTTATTGTCATCTTAATAGAAATATGTTTGTGTGTGTTTCAGCTCAAAGATATTACCATAGACCTTCTGCGCTCTGTCCACCACAGGGAATCGAACCTTCAATTTTAGCATTGTAACTCCGAATACTTACTGCTGACCCATTGAGGGACGTTTTAAAAAATTATTGAAGCAAACTTACCCACGAGTGAAATTTCTTATGTTTCAAAATCAATCACAACAATTTATGGAGGTTTCCCAACTCGTATGAATTTATGTCGTTTACCCAACTAGGTTTGATGACTGTAACGATTTCCATATTTGGCAAGCACGCGCCCTTTCAAAATACTTGCTCATGAACATATGGAAAGTTTCAAGCAAAACTGGTCAAAAAAGGTTAAATGTCTGTAGCTCGTCCGACAATCGCCTACACACCGCAATCTAAAAACCACGTTGTTTTATTAAAACCTGTTAAAAATACACATGTACCACGAACACCCACACATTGAAAGAGAGAAAATTCATAAAGAGAATTTGAAATTTAATAATTTTGAATTTTAATTTTCTAAACTATTTGAATTATTATATTTTATGCCAGTCTTTATACACAACTTAATATATATATCAATATGAGTTCGTATGTTTATATTTTTATCTTGACAACTAGTTCAAGATGAAAATTTTGTTTCAGAAACGTTCGTGGAAAAACAAAATCCAGTTATTGCTGTTATTGTTTACCGAACGTGGTCTAAAAGTTGGAATATCCTAATTGTAAATCCATGGATTCATAGTTTATGTTCCTTTGACGCAAAACTCGATCCGCTGTAATGGGGACAAGTGTGCGCTCTAGAGTGACTATTCAGCCAGACAATAGAAATCAAAGATTTCGCGGTTAGTGACAAGTTTCTTTCCTATCAAAACTGATGTTCAAATAGCCCTTGAATAGTTTGTACGAAAATAAGTTATTTTCTTGGTTTTTATCAATTTGATACCAACATTTAATTAAATATCCCTAAGCTGCCATCTATGGAAGAAATTGAAAACTACAATTGCTCGAAGATATTCAAGCTTTCCAGCAACGACTGTCGTATCAGCATACTAAGTTTCATAATTGATTGGAATAAACACAAATGTAGCACATTTAATACACCGCTACAGTTAATCGTTAATGTTTTAAGAAATATTACAAGAAGCTCATCCAGAAGCACAGAATTGTAATAGATGTTAAAAAATGTCTAGTCGTATAAGTGAAATATTTTAAACAATGAAACCGGTAGTGAAAATCCTACTAAACCCCTTCTGATTCCTCTTATCTCCAGATTTTTGACTGGTAACAAAAATACTATTTTAGAGAAAACTTTATACATTAGCTTGTGTCTTGTGTTCCGATTTATGAAATAAACTTATAAACAAGAAGTTTAAATATACCAATGCTAGTGTTAATAAAGGTTTGCATGACTTGTTGTGGAGATAGTGAAGTATTCCTAACACC
>NW_013670658.1:56901-58091 GCF_000517525.1 Limulus polyphemus | reverse complement strand
AGGAGAAGGGCGAATCCACCGTGTAATATCTGCCCGAGAAACACCGATGATGCATAAGGATCTAAGATGCCCTAAAGGTCGTAAACAGTCTCGGGACTGAAAAGAAAAAAAGTGATATCAGCGAGGGTTTAAGAAACCACTTTGTGCAAATAATGTATTATAAAATAACTACTTGGATAATTTCTCTGAGAAAATATTCGCTAACTATAGTCCTCTTTGAATATTATATTAGTCAGTGAAAAACTTATTACACTGATTGTTACCTATACTGTCGGTTTTGGGTGAAAATATTTGAGCTACGTTATCAGCTTCTTCTTTGTATTTAGATTTTGGAAAGAAAACTATGCAATATTTCTTTTTCGTCACTTATACGTTTGTATTGTATAGAAGAAAATATGTTGCGATTAGACTGGATCGTTTAAGAAATGACAAGTTCAAACTGGTATTTTATTTGTTTTGGTCGTGGGAGATGATCTCCCTGCAAGATAACTGATGAATGGACAATCGTGGGACCCAACAGATACAATCTAATCAATTACACTCGACCTACATACTTTCCTCGCATTGTTATCTTAAGAAGAATATGAAAAAGCGAACCATCTCAAAATTAATATCTTAAAGAAACATTTTTGATTTTCTAGCGCTAAGATGCCTCTGTGAAATCAAGATATTATATTTCGTACCTATGTAGTGAAGTACGCATGACGTTAGTAGTAATTCAATTCAGATAACATAAAGGAACTAAAACGTATAAGCCGTCCATTATACAGTGTCTTGCAAAATTATTCATCCCCCGCAAAGTTTCCGCATTTTGTTGCCGTCTGAGTTTGCAGTCATGAAACTTACAAGTGGGACGTTATATTTAGAATCAACACAATCTACTCCAAACTGAGAAAGCTAAAGAAAACTTTAATATTATGTAAGTAAGATAGATTTTCAAAGACAATTATGAATATTCTCAATTCCATAAGTATTCAACTCTTTTCTACGGCAACCCTAAATCAGTTCAGGTGTAAAAGATTAATTTGATATGTCACAAAATTAATGTAATGGTCTCTGTTTGTGTGTAATAAAAACGGTTTAACTTGACTTCTGAGTAAATGCATCTGTTCAACTCACAACTCATATAGTGATACGACAAACCAACCATCAATTCCATAGAGCTTTCCAACCAAGTCAGGGATAAAGTG
>NW_013670658.1:54657-56044 GCF_000517525.1 Limulus polyphemus | reverse complement strand
ATTTGTATAAAAGAAAACTGTGTATATCAATCTTGTTGGCAAACATCATAAACTGACTATATATCGGCTTTTACTTAACTGCTAAATTTAATTTGTTTGTTTGGTTGTTTGTTTTGAATTTCGCTCAAAGCTACACGAGGGCTATCTACACTAGCCATCCATAATTTAGCAGTGTAAGACTAGAGGGAAGGCAGCTAGTCATCACCACCCACCGCCAACTCTTGGACTAAATTTAAAGTATCATTTAACTTAATTTCAGACTATTTGGAATTCTAATACGTAACAGCAGTGACTCAGAAACTTGTCAGGATTGAGGGGAATCTTGGATGGTGCAAATTACAGGCGAATCCTATAGGAAAACTTGCTTGGATCAGCCAGAAATCTAAAACTGAGTCGAAAATTTACATTTCAGTAGGACAATGACCCGAAGCACAAGGATAAAGCCACTCTGGTGTGGTTTCAAGAGAAGAAATTGAATGTCCTGGAGCGACCTATTCCAAGTTCGGACTTGAATCCAATACAAACTTTATGGCGAGACTTGAATATTGCAGTCCATCAACGATTCCCAACGAACTTGTCAGAATTGGAGCAATTTTACCAGGAAGAATGGGTAAAAATTACATCATCTCATTGTGCAAATCTAGTAGAAACCTATCCAAAACGACTCACGGCAATAATTTCTGCCAAAGGTGCTTCCACTAAGTACTGACTTAGGGAGTTGCATACTTATGCAATCAGCAAATTTCAACATATATGTGTTAAATCTGATCATTAGAGTTTTGAATAAAACAAGTTCATTAAAAAAGTTCTTTACATTATTTGTATTTCATCAAAATGTGACCTTATTGGTAGGAAATGAATACTCTTGCAAAGCAATGTATAGTACCCGGAGTGGTCACTGCTTCACTATCGTGTGTATGCTGATTGTTTCCTGGTGTAAGACGTTTTGTTTTGTTTACTTCATGTGATAAGGGTATGTTAACCGAACCAGAATATCCTTTTTTTTAAACTGGCTGTGCTTTTGGTAGTCTTACTGTTGCTGGTAATTTCATTAAGACTGAGAGAGAAAGTAAGAAATTTGTAATATTCAGCTTTAGCTGAGAATACTAAATACTCTATCTTCTTTTTCTACCTCTTCATCTTAAATTTCAGTAATACTTTTAACGTACATCGTCCATTGTATTTATCACACATCATTAATTTATCAAATTGCAGCTGCTATCAAAGTAAATGACAACTTCTCACAATCTTTACCCAAATATCCTTTTAAAGTGAAGTACATAAAAAGTACAATGCACAAAAATTGAACTTTTTTACAATTATTAAAATATAATCAAACTCGAAAAAGAGAAAGGAAAACTGTCTTCATAAACACATTGACATAACG
>NW_013670658.1:34387-54018 GCF_000517525.1 Limulus polyphemus | reverse complement strand
TTTCAGAGGAAATACAACACCCTCGCATGTTGTAAGTCCGGCATACTTCTCCATCAGTGCTTAATGCCGAGCTTTAATCCATGAACATGCTGGTAACTGTTATGCTTTTCAGAGGAAATACAACACCCTCGCATGTTGTAAGTCCGGCATACTTCTCCATCAGTGCTTAATGCCGAGCTTTAATCCATGAACATGCTGGTAACTGTTATGCTTTTCAGAGGAAATACAACACCCTCGCATGTTGTAAGTCCGGCATACTTCTCCATCAGTGCTTAATGCCGAGCTTTAATCCATGAACATGCTGGTAACTGTTATGCTTTTCAGAGGAAATACAACACCCCTCACATGTTGTAAGTCCGGCATACTTCTCAGATAAGTAGGTGCAAAGATCTAGTGAGTACAGGACAGCATACTCCATAGAGTTCTCATCGTTCAACTAGATAAGGGAGTGATTTTCTCGAAATGTTTGGTGACACTTCAGACCAAAAAATTCAATCAGTAGCTTGGAAAGCAAGAGTTCACAATGCTCTTTTCATCAGTGGTCATTCATCTGCTCAGATGTGATCTGTGGATCTTCACAAAATAGCTCTTACTAGCAGAAATCTTCTACCAGCGGCATTTCCATTCCTTTTAGTCTCATTGTCTATGGTTTTAACTTAAACTGAAGCTGCTGTACTGTGATTGAAGACAGCCTGGTAGTCCTTTGGAGACCTCTCCAAGTGATCTCAGACTCGACACGCAATAAAATCTACGTCGATGACTTTCAGTTGTCCTTCCTTCCCTAAACGTTCCCTCTTGGCCATGGCGAGTACGTTTACATTATTTTACGTTATTATGTCAGAAACTCTACAGCACCAAAATTTCCACCTTTTTGACTACTTGTAATAATTTCAATTTTAAAATCCGATTTCTTGCTAAGTATCAGGAAGACAAACCCGCAAATAACAGCAGCTTTGACCAAGAAATAAGAGGGATGTTCTGTAGCTGATAACTGGACTGGATTGTAAGTTGTGTGTGTGTGAAGTAAACAGAATTGACACATTTAGATGAGAGTGAAAACAATTTTTGTTTAGACACAACATGAAAAACAGTGTGTTTACTTGTGTAGATAAGTGGACGATTGGATCAGTGTTTCCCATTTTTCAAGAAGAAATAACGATGGAAGACAAGCAGAGTTGAATAAAGAAAGTGTCCCTGGATTTTAAACGTCAGCTTGGTTTAATTTTTCCAGGACAATGTTACCTCGTTACCGCTGATCCCTGACAATATTGATAAGCTATCAGTTTTCGTTGACATTACTATTCAACAAACAAATGATATTCCAGTTTTAACTTATTTTAATCCAGGTTCAAAATACTTGAAACGTCTCTATGGGCAGATAACATCATTAAACAACTGAACAAAGTGCTGAGATAGAACAAGATAATGGCAGGCATTCTGAACAGCATGATGCTGCCACGATAGGGCAGAAACTAAATAATGAATAATTTGGAATAATTCTATATTACCATAGAAGAAGGTAGAAAACCCACATATCGCATTTGGAATAAAGGATACATGAAGGTATAAGGGATGATTGCATGTTTGTAGCTTCCCCAGTGGAATATCTCCCATGTGGATGCGATTCTCATCCCTGATATCTTCCCTGAGTCATAAGTGATAAGAAGAGAGTTGGTGTCAATGTATTCACTCAACTAAGTCGCTCATATGCAAGCCATACATTTATCAAGACACAAAAAACTAAAAGTCACAGTGCTACATCTATAAATATGTTAGCTGGTCTGGATGGTTCCAGCTCTTAATATAGTTTGGATAGGCAGAGTTTAGATAGGAAGAGGTGGTGAGCAAATATACATACATATGCTAAACTTACAAAGGTGCAATAGAAGATTACTTGAACCAATTTGTATGCAAGCCTGAGGAGGCCATTGTGTTGAATGCTTGGTTGCAAAAGAAAGGTAAACAACAGCTTCCATTTTCCTTAGATTAACTAACATACAAGTCTATTAAGCATTTAGATGTGGACTAGCTAGTGAATATACCACGCCTCATAAAGTTTAGAAAATCTCTATAGCAACTCAGCTACCAATGTTATATAGTTTTGTGGTTCAAATAATATGAGTTTTGTTTACAAGGAGATGATTTTAACATTTTGCACCTGTTAGAAAATTAATGTGCAAGAAAACTAGCCTATGCTATGTCTGATTCCTTGGAAATTAAAGTGTACACATCTTGCTCGTAAAATATCACAAGCAGACAATATTTATTCAACTCAAATTTCTGCAAACAGTAAGAGAGTCGGAGGCAAGCCATAAAAGTTACCAGACTAACTAATTTCATGCCCCCCAGTGGCACAGCGGTATGTCTGCGGACTTACAACGCTAGAAACCGGGTTTCGATACCCGTGGTGGGCAGAGCACAGATAGCCCATTGTGTAGCTTTGTGCTTAACTTCAAAACAACAACAACTAATTTCATTTCAATTAGCTGGCATCAAGTTGGACTTGTCCACATACTAAAATAGAAAGGGTGGTGGCAACTAAACTTGCATGCACCTGTTAAAGTATCTAAACAAAAAGCAAAACTATTGATAAATACAAGAACTATCAACGCACGGCACAATATTGTTGTGTACTTACGCTTAGGACAGGTAAAACTGACATTCATTCTAGCAAGTAGTGCACACTTGGAAGTGAAAACATCCTAAGTGCTAAATATGTAAATTAAAAACAATGTTCTTGATAAATTCAAGAGCTACCACTGTGCTGCACAATGTTCTTGTACATTTACATTCGGTAACACTGAACTACATTCAAGCAAGAGCTACAACTGTGCTACACAATGTTCTTCTACATTTACATTCGGTAACAATGAACTTCATTCAAGCAAGTGGTGATCACTTGGAAGTGAAGAAAAGCATAAACTTTTTCTGCATATCAATACAATCGCACATAGAACTAAAGTAGTTGTGACTGAATCTAGTTTCTGATGCAGACACTCTAGGAATGGACCTGTTAAATGAAACTGTCGTCCAACAGGACCAGTGTAGAGATAACCAAATGGTAATAACAAGAACAGTGGACTGCTCTAATGAAGATAAAGGAAGATGCTAATATTCTTCTCAACACACACAAATGCAATTTTGTTTGAAACTATAAAGAAAGTCACACACACACACACACATCACCTGTGAAAACACTGATGGATGCCACACGTGAAAGATATTGTTTTCTGCGCAAGCCTCCTTCTCAGACTAGAAAAAGGCAAAGTTTTAATAAAACGAATGGCGTATAGTGCTACGTTGGTTTAAGTACAGAATATCGTTAATTTCAGTTTCAAGGTTTATCTGTTGTAGTTCACATCGAGCAGTAAAGGGAATTAATCTAAGTCTCTCTTGTCTTAGTTAAAGTTAATTGTAATAGTTAGTTGTTGTTTGTTATTAAGCACAAAGCTACACATAGGGTTATCTGTGCTCTGCCCACCACGGAATCGAAACCCGGTTTCTAGCAGTACAAGTCTGCAGACATACCACTGTGACACTAGGCGGCTATAATAGTTAGAAATCATTGTTTGCTTTGTGCGTGTTATTATTCTGTACTCTTAGATGTATTATTCAATAAATATCAATTATTTAGTGGACTAGCGTCTTTATAAAAAAAGTAGTCTTAAATTTCATGGGAAACTAACAGCAAAAAAGAAATAAAAAAGACGATGTCAAATGTAAGTACTACAGTTGTTGTCTATATGATACTAGGTTAAGTTTTTCTACTTAGAATAACACCTACTAACCTTTATCAAAAGTACAATGTTCTAGCAGTGAACCCAGATGTTATGGAAGCTTCTCAGACATGATGTAACTGAAGCATTGTTTATTAATTTGAAACTTTCACTTTGTACACAATGTACATGCAACCAAATGAGCTGTCAATTTTATAACCATCTATAGCTTATAAATAATATTCTATAAAACATAAAAGAGAACTATTGACAGTTTGTGAAAGACAGGATGTGACAGGTGGACGTGGAAATTAGGTCTAAGTTTCTAGTTTATGACTCCGTAAACAAATAACATCGAAGGCAATTGAGATTATACTTTTCTTTAATAATGTCTATATTAGCAAAGACATTTGCGATCAAATTAGTACCTTTATAAGTTTATTGTAACAGTACTTCTTTAAATACAGAATTTCTAGAATATTACAAAAGAATTCTAATCGCAGAAACCGAAATCTATAAGCACACTTGTCTTACCCCTAACATCAGTAAAGTCCTTATTAAATACGACCTATATTCGATAAAGACATAACACCATAATTTTTGTAAGTTTTTTGCTTTAGTTTAATTAAGGCTGAACATTACTGTACTTAATACTATCACTAAGAAAACCTATAATATTATTGAACTACCTAATGTTAGGCCCATCTAAAAACTTTGATAAGCTTTTATTATGCTGTTATATAAAATGTCTTCTTAAAATATATTTATATCCGTTGAAATGAAGTGCGCTATACGCATGCGTATTTACGTAGTAAGATGCTCGCACATTTTCAGGATAGATAAAACTGATGATTATTATAATAGGTAATTTACGTTAAATTCCACACATCAGAGAGGGGTGGTAAATAAATTAGTGATGGGAATGTTTTTTTATTGTCTTTGTTTTATTTCACACAAACCTACATGAGGGCTATCTGCGCTAGCCGTCCCTAATTTAGCAGTGTAAGACTAGAGAGAAGGCAGCTAGTTATCACTACCCACCGCCAATTCTTGGGTTACTCTTTTACCAACGAATAGTGGGATTGACCGTCACATCATAACGCCCGGATCGCTGAAAGGGCGAGCATGTCTGGTGGGACGGGGATTCGAACTCGGAACCCGCAGATAGAGATGGGAGAAGACCTAAAGATCAAATGTCATGATTTTCATACTAGAGGACATTGAGGATTTATTTAAATATTTACTTATAAATTAAGAATTTAAAGTGTATATAACATTAAGATTTGATTTGTTATCTATGTTTTGATGCCAAGTGTATTCGTATGAATGGAAAATAAAGTAGTTTAATTACATATTTAAAATATAACTCTCTTGACATGCTCACTTTGACCTACCCATATTAAAAGCTATAGTCTAGTAACTCTGGCTATACTGTCGATCATATCGACCGACTCTGTACTGAAAGAGCTAACTAAACATTTGCGAGTGAATTAATGCCGTCTTCACATCCGCAGATCTTTAATCCAGAAACCTGGAAATTGTTAATCACAGAAAAAGAGGTTCCAGTATCCAAAGTAAACCTAAAGTGCTTGTCAATTATGGTTACTATATTACAAAAGTGCCATCACTAAAAGTGTTTACTTTCTGAAAGAACAGGGATCCATTCTTTGTGAAAATGGAAAAAAACATCACCACTAGAAGGTTTTGTTTAATGACCAATCTTACCAAAAAAGACATATCAGTCTCTCATAGAAGAATACCTTTCTCTAAGACGATATGCAGCCTCACTTGTTTTAAGTCATCATTCTCTGCTGAGATTCCTTCAGTATACAGGGAAATTTTTTATATTCATCATACACATAAACCAAAATTACCTTAGTGATGTGATTCATTATCTTTTGTACTGCATGGGAGAAGATTTTGTGATAACGTTTGTTTACCGTAATATCGGGAATGTATTTTGTTTTTAGAAAAGCATGGAGTAAAATTGGATGCTGTACTTGTGAAATATTAATTTCTGATATTCAATGAACTTCACATAAGAATTTCTAGGAAGTTAAGGAAGGTTTGTTTTTTGCACATTGTCCATAGGATTTGACATTATAGATAAATTAAGATGTACTTTGCCAGAAGAGGCTGAAATAAATAATTTGGTTTATCAGGGTTAACAAAAGTAGAATCGAGCAGATTATTGGAAAATGACCAGGTACAGCTAAACAATTTGTTGGAAGAATTTAAATCTATTTTTTGATGATCACTCAGGGCGTACAGGTTTAATTTTGTATCATATTGCCATCCACGCAGCTTCTCCAATTTTACGAAATTCTACAGTCTCTTCAGTAAGAAGTAAAAAAGCAGAAATAGAGAAGCATATTCAGGAAGTGCTAGAACATGAATATTATTGAACCTGTAGTGATTCCTTGGTCTCCCCAGTTGTTATAGTCAGTAGGAAAAGTACAGATGGGAACAGATTTGTTCGTGGATTATCAAAAATCAATTCAGATTTGTAAACTTCTTGGGCAAGACTCAGTATATAATATACTGTATTTGTCCTTTGGGTATAGGCAGGTGCTTATGTGTACAGTTAGACTAGAAAAAGATGTACTTATATCTCACTGTAGGTTGTTTCAGTTTAAGGTTCGTCTCTTTCGATTCTATAATATACTAGACACCTTTGATGACTAATGAAATATTTTTTATCAGGACTGCTCTATAAAGTAGCAATGCCATATACTGATGATATAGTCATGGCCTCCTATACAGTTAAACAGCATAAGGAAAACTTGAGAAAACTTGAAAGAGGTGCTGCAACAATTTAAGAAAAGTAATCTCACTTTAAGGTTAAGTAGGTATAATTTTTGATGAAACCAGTTTCTATTTTTTTTATGTTTTTTATAACTCTTAAATCCACAAGGAATTACTATTGATAATAAGAAAGTACAAATCATCAGAATCTTCCAATCCTCAAAAACATAAAAGGTCAAAGGATGGTTTAGGTTATGTGTATATCAAAGTTTGGGTATTCATGGATATTATCAAAGAAGTGTTTCAGATTATGACATAAAAGGTGTATGTCAAAGGTTGGGTATTCATGGATATTATCAAAGAAGTGTTTCAGATTATGACATAAAAGGTGTATGTCAAAGTTTGGGTATTCATGGATATTATCAAAGAAGTGTTTCATATTATGACATGAAAGGTGTATGTCAAAGTTTGGGTATTTATGGATGTTATCAAAGAAGTGTTTCAGATTATGACATAAAAGGTATATGTCAAAGGTTGGGTATTTATGGATATTATCAAAGAAGTGTTTCAGATTATGACATGAAAGGTATATGTCAAAGGTTGGGTATTTATGGATATTATCAAAGAAGTGTTTCAGATTATGACATAAAAGGTGTATATTAAAGGTTGGGTATTTATGGATATTATCAAAGAAGTGTTTCAGATTATGCTATTTTCAAGGAACTTTTAATTGCTTTGACGTACAAGATTGATGATTTAACTAGTCTGAAGAGTGTCTGCAGTTGAGGCAGCACTTAATCATGGAACATATTGCAGTGTTGTCAGATTAAAATAAGTTTTATATAATTCATTCTAATACTTTGTATGTAGGGTTAGATTCAAAACTGGCTCAGTTAAATGAAAAGCAAGTTGTTTGTTATTCTATTCAATTACTATGTATGCAAAGAATAAAATGCACTATGCCAAAAAGAAATTTATGGTTGTGATGAGTTCAATGGTATTAGTACTAGTTTTACAGTAGTTAAAGATCATGCTGCATTGAGGTGGCTACTTAGAAAACGAAATTCCACAGGGATGGTTAGCATGATAGGGTTTGAGACTCCGAGGGCTTAACTTTACGGACGATCCGTCTGAGGTGATTCCTGAAGTATTATCCATAAACACTATCTTTAAACATCCAGAAGACGTTGATCTCTATAATCAGATTGGGAATTTATAAATATTCTGACTATAGTTGATATAAATTATGGTTTTCATGATGAATTGTATAGAGCTCAAGAAGCAGATTCTCGAGTATTGTAAATTAAGCAGAAAATTCAAAGAATAATCTCCTTAAAATTGATATATTAATTTATATTGATGATGTGGTTTACATATAGCCTTATACTCTAACTAAGAAATGCATGTGTATGTTACAAACCAGGAATTTTTAACAAAATTAACACAAAGAGCCTACTAGCTTGGTTTGTCGAGAGATGTAAAGCACTTTGTGATGTGTGAAATTGTCATATTTGTCAACTAATAAAACCTGAAGCTAGGTGACATCTTAGCTTAATGGTTTCTGTGCATCCCACTTTTATTTTGAAATTTTTGTGGATTGACTTTGTTAGACTTCTACCTTCTATGTGTAGAGAGCATAATCATCTAACTGTCTTTGTTGATTATTTTACAAAATGGATTCAGTGATTTCCTGTTCATGATGCCACTGCTGACAAGTTGTTAAAGTAAGTTTATAGATTTGGTTTTCCTAACTTCTTTAATGATTTAGATTCCCAAGTGCCATGGGCAATAGATGATTACAAGTAAATTTTTTGAAGAAGGTCTGTTTTTGTTTTACTTAAATAGAATGATTACAACATACATTACAATATACCACGTACAGAAAAAACTAACCAAAAATATTAAGGCCATAATTACATCCTGTCTTAACTTACAACACGGTAAGAGGGTGTGTATTTACATGTTATAGCCTGTGAGTTACAGGAGAAAGTCCTGATAAGATTATGCTTGGAAAAGATCTAATGTTTTTACTAGATTTGTGTAACTTTGTCTCAAAATCAAACAAGTAATATAATAGGGTATCGGGATGACTTAATGAACAGAATGCAAGTATGCTATGAAAGAGTGATTGATATATATTACTTTTAGTTAGCTCATGTCCAACGAATGATGTATTATAATCAGCATCAGAACGATGTGTAATTTAAGGTGAATGACTTAATTAAGATATGTACCCACCTCGACTTAATGGTGAAAGAGGCTTATGCAAAAATTGGTAACACTGTTTCATGGTCCTTGGCAAATAGGGATAAAATACCCGAACTTATTCATGGATTATGTGGTTTATTATATGGACAAGGTTTTGGAATATAGTTTTATGTAATAAAATTGTCACCATATTTTATGAAGTATTAGGAATGAGATGATGACTATTCAATGTTTACTATTTCGAAAGGTCGACCTTTCGAAAGCGCTCGGGTTATAGGGTTTTTATTCATTTGTATTAAGACTTCTTTACCTTACGTGTTTTTCTAACAAATGTTTACTATTGAAATGTATTTTCTGTTTGAAGAAAACTTAACACCAAAGAAAGTAGTACTTTGCTTACAACTGTATATGGAAGTAGAAAAAGCCTTGTAAAAATGGATTGGTAAAATAATTGGTTGTAGACGATTACCCTAATATTTCTGATTGTGAGGCTAGAGAATCTTTAAATTCCAAAAGTAAAACTTAGTAATCTATTACACTTCGTGATTATGCAAGAATAACAGAGCACTGGTCAGCTAATCACTAGACTTACCTTACCATATAGCTTGTTTTCTAGTAAACGTTTCAGTTAGAGGGGAGGGAGTATAAGATAAAATAATTACTAAATTCGTAATATAATTCCCGACATAATGTCGTGCAGTTATGAAATCAAGGTATGCCAGCTGTTTGCTTCTTGTGGACTGTATTGACTGTTTTTAATTCATGCATGTGTTGCTGAACACCAGCACATGTGAATGATCAGAATTCTCCCACCACCAACTTGTTTGTAACAGGATGTAAGTTTTTGTACGTAAATTGAATCATCTATAATAGATGCATTATTTGTATTTTTTGGTGTAAATATAAATGTAATTTTTAGTTAACGAATGTGAACATATAGTAAGTAATCAATGTAATAGTTCCAAAGATTCAGTGTTTAGTTCTAAATCAAATTTTGTCCTTTTAAAGATAACAGACTAGATTTAAGTTTATTGTCATCCTATCAAGATATATCTACAAAATGGAGCTCGTGTTAAAAATAATTAACTGTTTCTAAGATAATTTACTTTGTTAGTTTATGATTAAACCGATAATTGATCCAACATCACCAAAGTATTTAGTTTTTAGCTTTTCTTCATCAAAACGCGAATTTCAGTGAAGAAAAAATCATATTAAGGTCTATTCTTTGATTAACTGCAGCAGACTAGTTTCGCTGAATTCACAGCCCATCATTGCTGTTTGAAAGAGTAAAGCACATAAATAAAGTAAGTCTCAGAGTTAAAATATATTCCTGAAATACATTTTAATTTCAGTATGCTCTGAAGAAAACCATAAGCGTTTGTGGATTTCCTGAAATTTTTCTGAGCACAACTCAGTAGCTTCCTATAAAAAAGGTAAAAACAGTTTTTAATGAAATAGCGCTAATTTGGTTTTGTAACTTCAAGTGTAGTTTTATCGATTTTTAGCCAATCGTTGTTTCTCAATCTCGGATGTCATGGTGTGAGGTAATTACCTTTATCTGAGCTTTGAGAAGTCATAGACTAATGATTTAACCACGTAATGTTTTCAACTGTATAGGCAAATATGGCTTCCATATTGATTAAAAGCTTAGCTTAATGACATGTTGTTAGAAGTAAAAAAAGGTTGTGAATAACTTCTGCCACAATTACAGTTCTGATTTTTTAAATCTTGCTTTATCATTTAATACTATACTTAAATGGTATCGCAATATGGTAGGAAACGAAATATGTTTCGCGTTTTGCACACGTTCATATCAAGCTTTGTTTCACCAACATGGCCGCTGCATAGGCCATGTTTGCATTAAGCCTTACTGGCCTAAATAATCGTTTTAATAAGCTGATAAAATTACAATAAATAAAGTAAGATATATCTATATATATTAATATCAAACGACGGGGTTAAAACTTATTTCATATATTAAATAATTATTTTTAAGTTATCTTGCTTATAATTTTGGCATAGTAAAGATATTTTTATTGTATGCCAGTGATCATAAACATTGAAACTGGGTGTGTTTTTTTTTCACATATAAGTAAGATAAAATCTTCAGTTTTATAGAATAAAACTTAATAAGAAAGTTTTGAAAGAGTGTGGAAAAACATAAAAATGGGTGATTAAAACTGTTACTAAGCTGTGTAGTTTTAATTGTTTCATAAAATACATCATAATGAAATCTTTGCAAATTTTCAAAGATCTGATTCATAAATGTTATAAATAAAAGAAAAATATTTTATATGTAGAAATGAAATCTTCTGTGGAAAATATTTTAAAGTTTCAAACTATTTCATCCAATATTTTTTTCTTCACTGAAGTCCGGCATGGCTAGGTGGTTAGAAAGCTAGAGAATCTGAGGGTTGCGTATTCGAATCCCAGTCCAACCAAACATGCTTGCCCTTTGAGTCGTGGGAGCGTTATAGTGTTACGATCAATCCCAATATTCGTTGGTAAAAGAGTAACCAAAGAGTTGGCGGTGGGTGGTGATGACTCGCTGCCTCTCTCTAGTAATTTACTGCTAAATTAGGGACGGCTAGCACAGATAGCCCTCGTGTAGCTTTTGCGTGAAATTTATAACAAACAAACAGTCTTCACTGAAATAAAATAAACTGATGCATTTGTGAGTTAAAGCAACTTTTCAGAACCTTTATCATTGGTATGCTTTTTCTTAATGATAGTGCAAAAAAATACAGTCACTCATATACAGGATATCTTGTTGTTGTGTCATCACGTCTACTAACTTACATTAGTTTTTAGAAAGCTCAAGCTCCACACAAGAAAACAATCGACATGCACTGAAAATCTTTCAATCCATCTATCTTTAGATCCCTCCTCACAATTTAATTCATTCTTTTTACTGTTTTTCTTTGCCCCCAGTGGCACAGCAGATTGTCTGTGGACTTACAACGCTAGAAACTGGGTTTTAATACCCGTGTTGGGCAGAGTACGGGTAGCCCATTGTGTAGCTTTGTGGTTAACTTCAAAACAAACTTTCTACAACAGTTTATAAATAAAGTTTATCTGTAACTGTGGGTGTTTCAGACATACCATACTGCTATCACACTCTTGGCCTCAATTAAGAAACTAGCAATTGGAAAGAAAGTAGAATATCTTTGGTTTCTTTTATCAAGCAGGATATTTGGATATCTTGAGCTTTGAGAAGAAATTGGAGAAAAATTTCTATAGCCATTATTAGATATATCTGCAAGCATGCACCATGTCACTGTTATGTTTAAACACGACTTTCTGAAATTCTAACACAACTCTATATTCAATTCCTTCCTTATTATATGTATTACAATATTTCCAGTTATATGTATATTTTTGAATATGTTTTTGTTTATACTTATTTATTAACATTCTCCATTATATACACAACTGAAAGAAGAGAATATATATACTTTCTAGATGAAGAAAGTCAAAAAGTTTTCGAGAACAACTATAGTTTTTTATTACTATCAGCACCAAAATTAAAAAGATTTTCAGCCATGGGTCTACTTCAGCCAATATTTCATCTTTGGCCTTCTCTTAGCTGTTCTCCTCCTCCTTGTTTCATTTCATACTGACTAGCTTCCAAACTAGGTTTGGTTCTTGGTATGGGACTATTCATATCTTGGAAATGTATTTTATCCAAGTGAATTTGCTACACTCCTATCACTCTGTTGTACTTTCATATAATTTATTAAGAGCCTACTGTCTCAAAGCCTCTGGAATCACCACTTGCACATGCTCCAGGCCATGGTGGTCATAATTATAGTAAAGTACACGATTATGTAGCCGTGATTGTTTATATGTTTAGATTAGGTTATTAACTTCTACAGCAAGCAGTACTCAAACATTCTTAGGGTATCAAAGCTGCTTATTATCCAACTTTGATAGTCATTTATTTATGGTGTTCTCCCTGCTTCTAAGCATTATAGTAATTGGGAAAACTTTAACTTTCACTACTGTATCATGTCCTACATCAGGACACTTTGGAAATGAACATCGTTTTACTCTCTTGTGAAACACTTATCTGTCTTTCTATGCAGATTTTTTTGGAGTGGTCTGTGCAAAACATACTTTTGCAATATCATTACCGAATATGAAATATTCCCTTCTGGCTAGCTAGCCACTTCAGTAATGTTTGGTATTATCCCCACAGTGAATTTTAGTAAATAAAGTAGCATCAAAAGCGTTTAACAAATATTAACAGCTGCAAGCGGTTCTTTCTCCATTGCACAGTAACTAGTTTAAAGCAAGAATCAGCATATAACTTGTATTTCCTCTCTTTGTAATGTCTGATTACACTTATTACTGGCATTTTATCCACCATAAATGGTCAACCAGTGCAATAACTAAAACATATATTAGTTATTGGAATGACATCTCAGTTTTCAGTCTAATTAAAATATGAATCAACTTTAGTCAGAGAAGACAATGTTGCTGCTTATCTCCAAGTACTTTGCCATAAAGTTTTGATAATATAACACAAAGCCGAGAAGACTTTGAATACTTTCTTGTAGTTTGGCACATGTCTTTTACTCCAGCAAGATTTGTTAAATCATTATTGCATTGTCCATATTAACAACGGATCTGATAAACTCTAATTATTGTTCACACACTTTTCTGGTTTTAGTTTAAACCTGTTTTCCTTTGCTATATTTGAGTTGTTAGTTAATCATACACAGGATCTAGTGTGTTGTATTAGTAAGAGCTCCATCAAACATCAATACATTTGCATTTATGAATCAATAGAAACACATCAATTATCTTACTGTATTTATTTGTCTGAATCCTACGCATTACCTCGATATCAGATATTTGTTTTTCACTTTCATAATTGCTTATGAACATTCACTTGCTGATGGTTGTTTAATTACATCTCTCATTATTCATTCTTTCTACGCTGACATCATATGATGTCAACTGCAGTTGAAGGGTTAAAATGCAAGAAATTGAATAGTATTAGTTTAGATAAGGTTAAATTAGATAAGCTAATGAACAAAAAATCTTCACAGGGTATGTTCATGAGCAGCTCGTGCGTTACGTCATTCTGTACGGTAACGTGAGTTACACGTTCGTCCAGTGATTTACAACTTGCGTGGCTGGATGGTTAGTTAGTTATGGTTCAAAGGGCAATGAAACAAAATTAAGTATAAACGGATGCAGACTTTTACAAGCCTTAAGCTATTTGGGATAAGCAATTTTAATTCTCTGTTACAGTCTGTAGTCATTGTAGAAAGAAACTTTAATGTAATTTCGATTTATTTTGTATTTTATGTGGTGGTTACAATGTTGGTCGAATGGAACGAATTCGTATAGAGTTAGGGTAGAGAAAATAACAGATAAAATAAAAATTTTACTGAAAGAAGAAAACTTTTGATATTTATTTAGGAAGTTTAAGAGGTTATGCAAAGGAAATTTGAAAATTATGGGATAAACAAAAGTATTTTTAATCTTAACATGAAAATCACTTTACACTCGTGAATTCCTGTACACAGTAGGGGGACCTTCCAGAGAACGTTCTGTATTTTCAGTTTGCATCCTCTGGATCTGAACATCAACCAACGTGTTTGCCGTGCGTGGCCACCTGTGAAGAGGAGGAGAGAATCCTGGTGGTTGAGGGGTTCAGTGGCACTTTAACACACCACCTTGGCCTTGAATTATTGTAGACGGGTGGCCCTGGGATGGCTTCCCAATTCAAACCGCTGACACTGGAAATATTTGATAGGGTTAGGAATATATGGCCTTACCTTACAGTTAAGATAACCTACCTTGACAGAGGCAGGTGGACGTTGCGATGCAATTGTCAAAATTAGAACATTCATAGGCTGCAGTATTACATCTTTTCGAGTGGAGATATGTCTCACATAGGTGAAACTCCTTGGCTGGAGAAACTAGCAAAGATCTCTGACTCGGAGATGGTATTTAAATCTCTCTCTACAATAACTTCTCGTGAGGAATTCAAAGTAGTATGGGGACTAACCTCAATTGGTATATTCCCACTGACTTTTGTCTCCAGGAGGAGCATCCTATGTTGTGACTGATATGGAAAGTCAGAAAGCCCCTTTACTCCCTTCTGGATGAAAAATGGAAACATTTGCTCTTACAATTTCTCAGTCAAAGAATGTAAAATTAGAAAACGAGGTACAGGAATCGATATGGGTGGTGACTGTGGAATGGAGTCCTCTATACGTGGTTGCTTACTTATTAACTGTTTTTTACAATATTATTTTTTGTGTAGTTGGGGATCCATCAGAAAAGGAGAATGATTCAGTGCCCACTGACCCCACTCATCATGGAGTACTATGAGGGGACGCACAATGCCAAACAAGGACATTTTAGCAATGCTAGGACTTTGTGAGTACTATACCCAAACACCAGCATCAGACACAATGTCCACAACACCAATTGAGAACGCCTAACACTGGTACTTAGTGGACCATAGCCCAACAGGACCAGTCAATTGACCCATTCAGAGGCATCTTGTCATGATTCTTTCACATGTGCCATTGTGATAGCAAAAACCATGATGCCTACGAGTATCAACTGGACCCTCACTGTGTCAGTTGTGGCAGTTCCTACCATTCTTAGTATCATCTTGCCCTAAATGGGTTGAGGAAAGAGGTACAATGTTTATGTACTGTCAATAAAGTTTCTTAACTCAAGACTCGAAAGTTGTTGTACCTCACCCAATCTCAGACATATTTTGTGCACTGCTTCAGTGGGAGTGCAGACAGATATTTCTGTGCCTTTAACTAAGTCCTTCTATCATCATGTAAAGCGTATTTTGCCCTCTGTGGATGCTAGAGTTGACAAAACTATGTCTACTATTGTCTTTGTCCCCACCATTGCTTCTAGTGACTGCTCGGGCCCATCTCCTTCAGCCCCGAGATGCAGAACTATTATTCGTTTGCACCCTAGTCCATGGAATCTCCTTCTAGTGACAGAGATCTGCCCAGTCGGGCAAGTACAGGTTCTATGGAGATCGGCAGACTTTTCTTTCATAAAGAAAATCGTTGTGGTCACAAGCAAAAAGGGTTCTTAACCCATTTCACCCCACCTAAATAAAAATGGCCACTTTGATACAATGGAACTTTCGAAGTTACCATTCGTATTTGGATGGCATTAAGGACTCGATTGATTCCTATCATCTTGTATGTCTCTCCTTACAGAAAACATTCCTGACATCTGGTGATACTGTTATCTTTTGGCAGTTTTGTTTGTACCAGAATGACAGGTTATATGATGGATGAGTCCATGGAGGTGTGGCACTGCTAGTTGACCACCATATACCCACCTTGGCTGTGCTGCTCGATACACTCTTGGAGGCTGTAGTCATCTAAATCTCCATGGGTGATATTATCACTGTTTGTTCTCTTTACCTGTCTCCAGGAGAGACTTACGATCAATCATACCTTGATGCTCTTGTAGAACAGTTGTTGTCTCCCTTTTTCATTGTGGAGACTTTAAGTGGAAACAATTCACTTTGGGGTGGTGCTGATGTTAATGAGATGGGCATTTGGTGGAGTGCTCTCAGATCACAATCCTTCTGTCTTCAATACTGGTTTTTTACCTATTTCATGCACTCAGTCAATCCTTTACTGATATATATCTGTCTATCTTTACTTTGTTCTCATTTTTATTGGAGGGTTCACAGTAACTCATGGGGCAATGATCCTTGTTTTGAAGACGCCTGGCCGTTGTTGATGCCACTCAACACGAGTGCCATGGTGGAAGTTGGAGCAGGCTGACTGGCTCTCCTTCCCTGCTCTCTTGTAAATTGATCCTGTTGTTATTAGTCTTCCATTTATTAATGACTGCATGGAGGCAATAAGTGATTATATTATTCAAGCAGCTAGTCGTTCTATCCCCCAAACCTCGACATGTTTCCCATGATATCTCCGTCCATGGTGGTCTTCTGCCTGCCAGCATGCATGGGAGGTTCCGAAACTGTCCTGAGATACCTGCAAAAGGTATCCCACTCTTCTCACCCACATTTCTTTCCAGCAGGCCCGTGCCAATGCTCAGCAGGTCAGACATCAAAGTCAGAAGAAATCTTGGATTAAGTTCACTACCAGCATCTCTTCTGCCACCAGTTCCAAAGTCATCTGGAACAAGATTCTGAAGATCAGTGGTAAGTTTTCTTTCTATCCCCCTTTTCATCTTGCTTTCCAAGAACTTGCTGATGTATAGAGCATCGCCTAGACTCTTGGGGAGTGCTTTTCTTATATCTCCAGCACTTCTGTTTCTTCCCCTGTCTTCTTAGCCATCAAGTTTCGGGCAGAGTGATCACCTCGTTCCTTTCAGGCTGATCATCTCAATAAATATAATTACCTTTTACACTGGTGGAACTTAAGCTTGCACTTCATTCGTCTGGCAGTGCATCAGTCGGACCCAGTGATGTTCACTATTAAATGCTGCCCCATATCTCTCCTGCCTCTCTTGTTCTTCTTTGGGTTGTTTTCAACTGAATGTGGCAGGAGAAGGTTCTTCCTGATCCTGAGTGCAAGGCTGTTGTTTTCCTTTTTCTAAGCCTGGAAAGGATCCCAAGATATCTTCTAATTATCGTCCTATTGGTTTGACTAGCTGTATCTGTAAGGATTTTGAGAGTATGGCTAATGCTCGTCTTGTTTGGTTACTTGAATCAAGCAAAAATAATTGGAAAGGGTTGAACCATGCAACCCATAGAAGTAGAGGTCCCACAAAATGACGCACCTCCATGTAGTCTCGTAAGCCTTCTCAAGATCAAAGATGTTCTCTCTTGAGGAAGGCTTCCCTGATCGAGGTTTCAAGCAGAGAGGAGTGGGCGAGAGGAGGCTCACAGGAACTTGGAGCCCCTCAGTGTTAAAGTAAATGCTATTACTCAAGAACGTCTCTCTACTGTTGCAAACGGCCTGTATGTTAAAAAATTTTATATTTATTGTCGGTCGTCGAACACGAGTTTTATTGAGCAACAGCTTCAGACTGCTCTCAATTGTCTTTACATTAGATCATCGTAAACAATTTCACCTTCTCCTCATCGAAAATCGTTTGCTTGTACTTTTGGTACCAATGGGGTATACACCCCGATTCCTAGCTCTGTCTCAGTGGTGTTTTTTCTTCCCGTGGTTCCTGAGGCAAAGTTATTTGGGCATATCTTTGACCATAAGCTTCCTTTCATTTCTCACATCAAACCACTTCGTGTCAAGTGTACAAGGGACTGAACATCATTTGTTTGATTGATGTTCTGGGTTGAAGATCTATCGTGCTCTCATACTTTCAAGCTGGAGTATGGGTCTCTGGTTTATGGTTCTGCCTTGAAGGTGCTGGACCCTGTCCACCATATGGGGCTTTGATTCTGCACAGAGGGTTTCCACACTCCACCAGTCCAGAGTATGTACACTGAGTCTCACGAACCTCTTCTTCACCTCTACCATTTGCAACTTTCTTTGAAATATGCTACCAAGCTTCGATTCTTACCACTGCATCCCACCTGGGGATGTGTCTTCTTTCTTTGGTGGACTATGCTTTTTCAGAATAGATGGTCTGCCATTCCTCCTTTTTGCTATTGTATCCAGGCACAGCTGGCTGAATTGGGTCTCTCGTTGGATGTTATTGCTGAGAAACACATCCCGCCATGGCCAATTTCCATCCCCACCAGTGAATTTTGTTTGAGTCATCTGAGGAAGGCGGATACTCCCGATTGGAAGTACTGTTCTGTCATTGCCTCTGTAAGCGGTTTGTTGTGGCTCATTGGTTGCTCACAATATCCTCTCTACAGTTTTTGTGTTTACTGCCGAGTTTTATGCCATTTCTCTTACCTTGGATCACATAGAAGCTAAGCAGTACGCTAACTTAGCTCTTTATTGGCCCTGGAATCGCTCAATATCAGTTCTCACCCTGATCTATTCACTATTCAGAAACGACTGGCCCACTATTCACAGTCTTCCATCTCTATCCAGTTCTTCTGGACTCCTGGCCATGTCGGTATCCATGCGAATGAGCTTTCTGAAACTGCAGCAAAGTCTATCTGCTCTGGTGTCGTCACAGCCGTGCCTGTCCTGTATATGGACTATGGTCCTTGATCAAGGCCCAGCTTTGCGTCAGTTGGCAGTCGGCTTAGGTTGAGCAACTTCATAACAATATCAAACTACTGTTTTTTTTAGCCGTCTAGATTACATGAGGATTGGAATGAAGAAGTTGTCTTATGTATACTATGCATTGGTCACAGTTTTTAATCCATCGTTTTTTATGTGGGACTGATCCATGAATGTGTGGCATTTGTGAAACTCAAGTCACTGTTCAACTTGTGTTTTTAGCTTTTTGCGAGCCATTGGTCTTTTCACTTCTATTTAGATTTTTTACCTCTTTTTTGAGCATTGTTTAGCTTTTAACTTGATTTATTTTTACTTTTTATTGTATTTTACTTGCAGCTTTTTACAAGTTGTTTGGTGCAGATAGCTTAGTTGCTTTGCACCATAAAACGCCAAACAAGTTCTCGTGACACTCAACACTCTGATCATCTATATATTCACCAAAAATATTTAGTAAAAATACCTAATCTGCTTAATACACTTAACAATCTTCTTCCGTATTGGTCTCCATCTGCTCCATCGGGAATTGTCCTATTATCGGTAACAGTCACATCAGTGGTAGTAACTTCATCAAGGGCTTCACTGTTTCCCTTCTCAAAATCGAGTAGAGTTTCTTCTTCGACTGTGGCATTTCCAGGTGACACGTCTTCAGTGGTATCTTTTGGTCCATTGTTCACTTCGTCCCAACTGAAATCTTCTGGACTGTGATAACACCAAAGCCTATTGGCATGCATCACCTTGGCTTACCTCGCCGACCACATTTTATTTGGAAAGTCACGTCTGAGGGACAATCCACTATGTCATATGGGCCTTCCTATGGAGAAGACAACTTAGGAGACTTCCCTTTGGT
>NW_013670658.1:30759-33387 GCF_000517525.1 Limulus polyphemus | reverse complement strand
TACTGGATTATTCGTGATGTTCCCCGATCCTTCTAGAAACTCATCACGTGTTACCAGCGTCACATGACTTCCGCTGTCGTAACATACATGTAGGTCCAGTAGGAGAACACGAGGATCCCATGGTAATAATATGGACTTTTGACTGGCCTTTTATGGTCATCGGTAAAACACTTATATTTTCTAGTTTCAATTCTAGTTTTCACATCAATAATAGTTCCAAGTAATACAAAGTATATTTTGTAATAGAATTCTTCTTCCTATCTTCCCCAGTCAGTAAACATTTTTCTGTTATTGCATAACTGTTTCTAACAAATCAGTTAACACAATTACGTTTAATGTAATCTGAATTATACATAACAACCCCAGTACTTTATATTTAAAAATATACAAACTCATTGAAATTACTAGGGAAACCAAAAATACTCGAATTCAGAGTGCGAGAAAGGGGGAAAGAAGGAATAACAACTAAATATACACCCTACGTTAATTTTAATTTCATACTCGTTTACCTCAATAGATAAGACAGCAAACAAAAACAAATCAGACTAAAACGATAAAAATATAATTTTACTGTCAATTTCCAGTCATTTCTTGGTGTATATCACTTCTCGATCACTATTCACATAATGAAGCTGAAACTAGAAAAATATCAGATCTTAAGAACTATTACATGTTTCAATTACTACTCAAATATTGTTACACACACAATAATTGGCATTGGCAACAAAATATATTCGGCCTTTGTGACAGCTCTTTTGTACAATTGTCCACTAGAGGAACGTTTTCATAAATATTGATAGTATATTTTTACCAACGTCCTCTAGCAGAAAATTGATTAAATAACATTAAAACATCTTAAAGTTATGAAAACAACCAACAACAAAGAGAAAATATAATAATAATATTCAAATTAATGCAAATAATACATCTCATCCAATTATTCAATTTGCATATAAGAATTTACATCCTACTACGAACAAGTTTAGCGAAGGGGAGAATTTTGATCAATCACGAGCTGTTGATCAGGCAGCACATACATAAATCAGAAGACTCAGTACAACCTAAATAAACGAGACGGCTAGCATGCCTTGGATTCATGAATGCATAATATATTATATCAGGAAGTAAATAAGTAGAAAAATACGAAGGTTATAGAATAAAGTAAATTAGACTTTTAGTAAAAAAATACCCTTTAAAAACAATGGTAATAATTTATTAATTTGGCGACATTTCGAGAAAACGCTTTTTTTTAACCAAGTAACAAGCCTGTTGGTTAATGACAATTACAGGAACGTTTTGTTTGTTTTTTAATTTCGCGCAAAGCTACACGAGGGCTATCTGCGCTAGCCGTCCCTAATTTAGCAGTGTAAGAGTAGAGGGAAGGCAGCTAGTCATCACCACCCACCGCCAACTCTTGGGCTACTCTTTTAACAACGAATAGTGGGATTGACTGTAACGTTATAACGCCCCCACGGCCGAAAGGGCGAGCATGTTTGGTGTGACAGGGATTCGAACCCGCGACTCTCAGATTGCGAGTTAAGTGCCTTAACCACCTGGCCATGCTGGGCCTGGAACGTTTTGAAATGAAACAATACACAAAACAGAATACAGTGCGAAACAGAACTGCGAGAATGAATTAATATAGTAAAAACAATATAATAGAGCTGGTGATTAAAAAAACAACTATACATAGCAAAGAAAGAAATAATTTAGAAATTTTAAGATAATAAAAGAAGGGTATTAAAAATTATAAAAAGCTGAACCGTTCGTTAATACCCAAAGAACTTAAACAACCCAATTTAAAAATTATTTCTCTTTCAATAGTGTTTTTTATTGGTGTTAGAGGGGACATGACGTAAGGCAAGTACTTTAAAGTGCTCAAGAGAATGATCAGCTGTGTTGAAGTGCCGAGCTACAGGTTTATCTTGATCTTTAATCAAGATGCTACGAATTGTTCTCGTGTACGTCCAGCGAGCATTCGGCTGGTTTCTCCTATATATATTTGGTCACAGTTGTTACAAATAATGCAATAAACTAAACATTTAGATGTACAGGTGAAATAGCTATTCACAGATTGCATTGATTTAGGTCCTCTAACAAATGTTCTATGATCAATGTAAGGGCAAGTGTTGTATCTGCTCCTTTGACAACTGTATGTAGCAGA
The DNA here is from genome assembly GCF_000517525.1 of Limulus polyphemus. Classification (NCBI taxonomy): domain Eukaryota; kingdom Metazoa; phylum Arthropoda; class Merostomata; order Xiphosura; family Limulidae; genus Limulus; species Limulus polyphemus. Next base: position 31,223 of record NW_013670658.1, on the reverse strand, counting down.
CGATAGTTGTATGTTTTTCGGAAGTTGACTATGGACGAGTAAATCTTTAATGTTAGTGTCTTGTTTATAAGCAACTAGAGGTTTGTTAAGGAACATGTGACCAATGGTATTGTTACAGCAGCGGAAGTCACGTGACGCTGCTGGCGCGTTGGCGCTGGTTGGCGTGCGTGATAAGTTTCTCGAATGACCGGGGAAGTAATATAGAACTTGAAGAAAAAAAATATATTTTGTTATCATTAACATAACTGGATTTTTTATTATTATTTTTATTGAAAATCTGAAATAACTCATCCAAACATTTAAGCCGTATAATAGTGATATCAGAACTGTCACTATTTTGGTTAAAATAAAATAGTTGGTTGGTTGGTGTTTTATGGCGTCAAAGCAGCTAGGCTATCTGCGCCAAACAACCGGTAAAAAGAAAGAAAACAAATTAAAATAAAATGTAAAAAAAAAAAAAAAAA
>NW_013670658.1:24551-29798 GCF_000517525.1 Limulus polyphemus | reverse complement strand
AATATGACGACACGTGCCTGATGTGAGATTGAAAATGTAATGAAAATGATGTATTGACAGAAAAAAGATCAAGAAGAAAGATGTAGAAACTTAAAATAAGGTCAGAAGAAAGACACAGAAAACTAGAGAGTATTTAAAAGAAAGAGGCGTGATATTTACGAAAGATTTATAATCAAAAATCAATTTGATAAAAGACAAAATCAAAGAAGCCATAGAAAATGTTCAGAATGAAGTTGAAACGCCATTACTGGAGACGTACAGAAAGATTATAACAAATAAAAACAAAACGATATCAGTGATACACAGAGAGTTTGTAAAAACATTATTTAAGAAGCCATTGAAAATGTACAATAAACCCAACGAAGTACAAAAGAACATTAATACCAAGATCACACATCTAGAAACCGAATTGAGAAATATAAGAAATAAACCATCCACACCTTAGTCTGCACCTTCTCAACAATTCCAACCTCAAACATAATTAAATATGACGCTTATAATTGCACGATATTCCTGGACTTCTCCAACAACACAACACAATCGATAAATGTATTATGATGGAAAAGATTGAAACAATTTTCCTAGTGAATAGATTTAATAGTCAATAGCAAAGCGATTCACTTAACCAACCTTCTCACTGAGAGCCACAAGAATTACCAGACACTCGTTTCTAAAGCCAATTTTAGGAATAATGTAAGAAGAAAAGATAAGACTTTAGCTGAACTTGTTGAAGATATGGAAAGGCTTGCTCAGTTATCAGATTCAAATATTTCTTGTGAAATTATAGATTCCTTGGCAAGGAACCAATTCATAAATGGCATAGCCGCTGAGAATATATCAATTAGGCTAAGGCAAAATAGGTATATATCTTTAAAGGAATCTGTCCAGTGGACGATGGTAAAAGTTAAAATTGCTGATAAATAACCAAAAGCACCAATGAAAAGTTATGGGATTATCAAGTCATATTGCTCGGAAATATAAATTCACTTCGATGGAAGTCTGGAATAGCTCAAAGGATTGTTTAGACAATTTAGTGCTTAAAAAGTAAACCACAGGTTAGAAGGTGTTTTAACTGCAACACATAAAAGCAAATTACCAGAAACTGTGGACAAAGGCCTTTAGGAAATAGAAACTGCTCTGAGAGGATGACAATTAAAGGAAAGTGCTATAAATGTGGAGAACATGGATGTCACATCTGAGACTGTGATGAATCAACCTTTTATAATAAGCTAGTAAGCTAAGGATACAATATCCTGGAGGTGTGAATATTCCATCTTCCTCAATTGAAATAAGGAGTGCATTATTCAAGGAAACTAATGAGTCGACAGGTACACTAATGGGAAATTTTGCAAAACATTCAACATCGGGTACAATTGTTTGACTTGATCTGGTAATGAAAGCTGGGATCTTTCTTCCAGAGATAAAGCAAGAAGATGGATTAATACAAATAGCAAGTGGCCATAAAATTCTAGTAATAGAAAAGTTTGTGAAAGTCACCCTGGCTGTGAGAAGTTCCTCTACACAACATTATGTGTGGCTACTGACATAAAGTGATAATATATAGACTTCTTGTATAAACTAAGATGTTGGGTTAGGTTTGATCCAAATATATTTATACGTTATGACCAGGAAATTCCTGTTCACAAAATGACAATTCAACCAACAGAGGTTAAACACACATAAATAATAAGAATGGAAGCGTATGATAGTAAAAACGACCAAGCTGAAGTGCAACATAGAATATTACAGAAAAACAGATGGTCCAAACCAAAGGTAATTTACTGTAATCATCTTTGGAAGTTCATCAGCAAAAGAATGGCCAGATGGATAGTTTCAAAGAAGGTTTTTATATTGATAAGTCAACCTGTTCAAGAGCTCGAGGTTCCTATTGAAGTAATTTCCAATGTATCATCAATGATTGATCCATCAATGGACTCCCTCAACCACATAGCTGAAGAGAGCTTATTAAGATAGAGAAAATAGTAAGTGATGATAAAAGAAAAGCAGTCATTCTACTTTCATAGAATAAGCCACACATAAAACATAAAACATAAAAGAGAACCACCAAATATATTTTGTGATCCAGAGTTTAGGGATACTAAATGAGTAACGAAATATTTAGTTCTACTGATCAAAACTTCTGTTGTATGTTATTTCATGTATTTTACACTGTCTTTCAAAAGTATTCACCCCTACCAATAATGTCACATTCTGATGAAATACAAATAATGTAAACACTATTTTAATGAACTTGTTTTTATTCAAAACTCTAATGATCAAATTTAATACTGTTATGTGTGAAGGAGGTAGAATGTCAGCAAAACCTGCAAAGAAAATATATATATAATGAAATTTGCTGATTGCATAAGTATTCAGTTCCCTGAGTCAGTATTTGATGGAAGCACCTTTGGAATCAATTACTACTGTGAAGTTTTTTGGATAGGTCTTTACCAGCTTTGCACAATTGGATGGTGTAATTTTTGCATTGGAGATCGTTGATGGACTGCATCTCGCCATACATTTACTATTGGACTGAAATCAAGACTTTAATTGGGCCACTACAGGACATTCATTTTCTTTTTTTGAAACCACTCCAGTGTGGTTTTGGCCTTGTCCTGTTGAAATGTGAGTTTTCGACCCAGTTTTAGATTCTTGGCTGACTCTAGGATTTCTTCTAGGATTCGCCTATATTTTGCATCATCCATCTTCCCTTTCTTCAATCCTGGCAAGCTTCCCAGTCCCTGCTGATGAGAAGCATCCCCATAGCATGATGCTACCACCACCATGCTTGTCAGTTGGGCTGGTGTTGACTGGGTGACGTTATGTGCTGGGCTTGCAACAGATGTAACGGTGGGAAATTAGAACAAAAAGCTCAATTTTGGTTCGTATGGCCACAAAACCTTCTGCCACATGTCTACAGTATCATTTACATGCTTTTTTCATAAACTCCATACGATATTTAAGACGATTATTTTTCAGTAATGGCTTCTTTTTTGCCACTCGCCCATACAGGTCAGCTTTGTGTAGGGACTGGGATATTGTCGACGCATGAACACTGACTCCCATCTCAGACATGGAATTTTGTAAATCTTTCAAGATCACTGTTGGCTTTGCAGTAGCATCTCTAACTAGTTTTCTGCCTGCCCAACTGCTTAGTTTGGAAGGGTGGCCTGATCTGGGTAGTGACTGGGTGGTGTGAAGCACATTCCACTTCTTAATGATGGACTTCAACCTACTCAAAGGGATAATCAGCGACTTTGAAATGTTCTTGTAACTTTCTCCTTATCTGTGCTTCTCTACCACTTTATCTCTGACTTTTTTGGAAAGCTCCTTGGACTTGATGGTTGGCTTGTTGTGTCACTATGTGAGTTGTGGCTTGAACAGATGCATTTACTCTGAAGTCAGGTTAAACCACTTTGATTACACATAGACAGAGACCATTACACCAATTTTGTGGCCTTTCAAACTAATCTTTTGTACCTGAACTGATTTAGGGTTGCTGTAGAAAAGTGGGTGAATACTTATGCAACTGAGAATATTACAATTGTCTTTGAAAATGTAACTTACTTGCATAAAATTGGCGTGTTTTTTAGCTTCTTCAGTTTGGAGTAGATTCTGTTGATTCTAAATATAAAGTCTCATTTGTAGGTTTCATGATTGCAAGCTCAGACGGCAACAAAGAGTGGAAACGTTTCAGGGGATGGATACTTTTGCAAGGCACTGTTTTAATGAATAATTTATGAATGTAAATGTTGTTATTTGTCAAGAATCTCTTTATTGTTAATTATGTAAGTGAAATTTTAATTTTTTCCATTTGTGCAATAGACTTGTTCAAGAGACTTTACATTCCTGGAAGGGACAATATTGTAAGCTTTGTTTTTAAATTAGAAGTTTGTCTTGTTGCATTGCCCAAGGGAGATTTGAGGTCATGTGACGAGCTTGACATTTGGAATTTTCTCCAAAGTTTTAATCAGTTTAAGCAGTGTGAAACATGATAGATGAGAATTTAGTAATGAGTCTGCACGATTGCATGATTTAGTCAGTTTGTCTGTTGCTGTCGGCTTATAGTTAGTCGAGTACTGTAAATTTCGGGTTTGTTTTTGCAATACATTAACAAGTAATTGGAATTTTAGTTTATTTGTCAAATTAGGACTATTTTAGTTATGTGAAAACTGTTGAATGTGTAAGTATATACAACTTGAAGCTGAATAAATAAAACACTTGTTTTACCATTAAGTGGAATGGGCGTAGCACTCATAGTAGTGGTTGAACAAGATTTTCTAGTGAAGTGTACCTTCTATCAATTTTGTATAACAGATACATCTTAGTCTAAAGGGGCCTCAACAGATTTGGAAATTCTTGAAATCCACTGGATAAGAAAGATAACCAAAAGCTGAAGTGGTAACCGGACTTCAAACGATTGGATAAACAAAGGTGGAGTAGAGTCGTCTTAACAAATTAATCTAAGCTCAAATTATTTGACAACAATCATTGATACTTTGTTCGATGGCAGAGAAGAAAATGGTATTATGGTCAGTGTACAATGTCTACATTAAAGAATGGTGTGGGACCAAAACAAGTGTGGGCCTCATCTCAGAAAATTATGTTGAAGATCTACACAGAATTAATAACCTCGTGACTTCTGACACGCACAAGGATATTTTTTTCACAATATCATTCCTTTATAAACAAAATCTCTGTTGAGGGCAGTTTCATCTTCCAACATGAAAGTGATTCCAAGCATATGGCAAATGTAGTGAAACGACATATGGAAGAAGAAGAAAAAAGGTTGATAGAACACTTACAATTATTACTCGGCCTGCACAAGATCCCAATGTAAATATTATCAAGGCTGATATTATATTAAATCTGTATAGGTCAAACAGTAACCAAATGGCTTGTGAATGAGGATAAATCATCATAATCATTTATGGGTACTAGTGTATTTCTGGAAAAAACACTGAAATACCTGGGGGGTAGCCTTTGACAGACAACTTCACCAGCCACGCAAATACCATGTTAATAAAAATTACCAAAGTCATCAACGCACTGAAAATTGCAGCAGGAAATATAGCTGAAGAACTTCACCTGCTTGTGGTGTACCAAAGTCTTATCCATTCCTTCTTGGATTATGCATTGGCAACCTGCTTGTGGTGTACCAAAGTCTTACCCATTCCTTCTTGGATTATGCATTGGCAATCTGCTTGTGGTGTACCAAAGTTTTATCCATTCCTTCTTGGATTATGC